>NC_056729.1:521082074-521087074 GCF_019279795.1 Protopterus annectens
TGGATTCCATACATCTGGTCGAATTACACTTAGTCGAAAATGATACCAGGAATTGCAGTTCACTGAAAGCTCACTTGACTGAAAGCTCACTTGGCTGAAGTTCATTTGGTCGAAAATGTAATATACCCCTGCCCCACTGCAGTGCAACCCTGGAGTGAGAATATTAAATAAGGGGGGGGGGGTGTGTATTCACTATTATAAGAAGGTATATCCATTAGAAATGCATTAATATATATATCTTTAGTAGAAACTATTAGCATAATGTGGGGGGTGCCCCCCACACCCCCCTTATTTAATATTCTCACTCCAGGGTTACACTGCAGTAGGGCAGGGGCTATATAGATTTATATACTGTCTGGGCCAGCACGTTTCAAGAGGGAAAAAACAAAACAGTGAATTTTAGGATTGAGTTTTGCTGAAACGGGATTTCATCCACTAAGTTTCATTCCCTCATAGTGGAACTAAGCATTTCTGTTTATTCTTGGTTACCTTTATCTTTTCCAGACTTCTCCTAAACTTTTGTCTTGCTGCCCTGTTCACCTTGTTTTGGTGCTGTTAGTTCACACAGTATTATATCTTGCACATATCCCTTTAGAAAAATAATCTCTTTCAAAAGTGCAACATTAGTTCTAAACACTAACATACCCAAAATATATATCATAATGCTTCCAATTTATATTTTCTACTATTGCATCACATAAATGATTTACCTTGCCAAAAAGATAAAAGATAATCATTATTCATACCATGCCTTCACCTTTTTTCCCTATTAATTTCATTATATGTGTATTAAAACCAAGTATTCTGCTATTCCTATCTGAAATAGTTCCATTTTTCTCTTCATTTACTGACTGAACTGATGCTATTCTTATCTGTACCTATTATCCAATGTCCTCATAGCCATCTATCAGCACACAGGTAAGTCTGTAGACCTACTAACCACAGACAATATAATTATGCAAACTCTAACCTGTCCTTCCTATTACTTCATTGCATTATATTTAGGTTCATAGGTACTAGGATAATTGCTCTTGATTGCCATTTTAAGCCTAGCCAAATTTCCTTCAATGCTGAGAATCAAAATCTGTACCTTGTGTCTGTAAATTAAACACCTTAACTATTATGCTAACCCCAACCCCACCTTCTTTTCTAAAAAATGTATTCAGCTAGCTTTCCTCATGTGCTGTCTAGCTGTAAACCTACTAATTACTACAGTTGACTCTCATCAAAGAAATACATAAGAATACAATCATGCCAGACCATTATTACTTCACTCAGCTTTCACTTTTAAAATTTTCTGAGCTACTTACTTTTCCAATAATCTTACTAGTGCTGTCACATCTGTCACCAAGTCTTCCCATCTGAAACAGGAAAGCCAGTTGTCACAGATCTTCTCATTTCATTTATCCAGAAGACCAGCATCATCTTTCAATTTATGTGTCATCTTCCCCTTTCTTTTTGTTTCTAATCTCGAGAATTGAAGCAAATTTGACACAACTACCATACCCCATTTTCCACTCACTCCTTTACTAAAATACTTTGCTACAGTTATCATCATGCACACTATTGCAGCCAATGTTTCCTTATCAGGGACAGGACATATCACATATCTTTGCTTTTAGCAATTCTTCCCAAACAATTACACTAGACCACCACCACCAAATTTTTCATTTCAACTTTATATACAACATTCCTCAGTTGACTTCTTAAATGCATCCATTGCCAATCCTTAGTAAGATTAAAAATTGTCAGATAGGTGTCTAAACATTTACATCATATTAAAATTCATATTCATATTTCACAAACTTGTTGTTTATATCTTATCATTCAAGAAATAAGCATTCGTATTCATGCTTTTCTGTTATTTCAATACTATATGTATAATTTAACCTTCAGATGAGAAAATATATCAGTAGAAATAGGTGTAAACTGTGACTTCCCCTCTCTGGGCAAGTGATCAAGGAGCCTCAATCGTTACCACTGATACCTGTGGGGAATATTCACTTTTAGAGAAATAGATGCACACAGTATTTCCTGATGCAGCTCTCTGAACCAATAACAATTTCCCTTAAGAGCACACAGGGAATGCAGTCAGCCCGAGGTCTGGATTTCTTTATATCTGTCTCCCTCCAGGGTCCCAATAAGGCTCCCCACTAGCACAGCTAGAGGGTTAAGTCCTCAGCTAAGTATCCAAGCCAAGTCCTCCAGCACCCTTTCTGTGAAACCAGTGCTTAATGTCAGTTCACACAAACACACACACACACACACACACACACACACACACACACACACACACACACACACACACACACACACACACACACACACACACACTGTGAGATTTGCCTTTAAACACACAGACACACACACAACCACACACACACACACACACACACACACACACACACACACCTGGGAAAGGCTTGCACAGATGTACCTGCTGTGCCCCCTTCTGCCCAGAATATAAGGTAGTTATCACTGCCATCAGACACTCTAAAATTAGCTACTCTAAGGCCCTTAACAAAAGGTGTTCAATTATACTGTGTAATATTAATACTAATACAAATGGTAGTAGTTGACCAAGACAGTTAGGCCTTTAGGTGTGGCCTACACAGTGTCACCAAATAAATGTAATCACTCCCAAAGGTTAAATACTTTCTAAAGGGACCAGCCACAATAAAAAAAATAAATACATTTAATAATAAATAATAAAAGAACATGACAGTATTGAATATATATTTACAGTAAAGCACAATGTCCAAATCACAGGAATTATTGAAAATACCATTGATGGACGGACTCAGACAAATAAAGAAAAACAATATCTAAACTAATCTTCACTATATTTTCCTGACTGAATCTAGGAGAATTACTATTCCCTACTTAATAGAGTAAGGCAGATGATGTGGTGAATGGTCCTTCTTGTTGTCATGTCCAAGAAAGAATACTCAATACTGAGACATTTGTCTTTGTAACATCTAAAATTTCTGAGATGAGTGGCAGAATAACCTCATGTGGTCACCTGACTCTAGGTTCTCACACTATTCTCCTTAGAAGCTTGAGACAGGATGTTAGCACAGATGTGATAAGATGCATATCTAAAGTTTTGCTAAGGTTTCTGGCAGTGAAAGAGGCATCCCCTCTTTTTACTGAGTTAATGAACAAAGGCTTCTTCCAGACATGCTATCTCTGGTCCTATTCAGAGTTGTGAGATAAGCACTTCCATCACTGAAGAGGTGGTCCAATTAGCAGTATTTTTCTTACAGTAAGATGTAAGCTAGCTATTTAACCCCTTCTCTTCCAGTGTCCTTTGCTAACATATATACATACAGTCTCACATGTATATTCCTTCTCTGTCCATCAGGACCCACAGTGAATACATTTTTTAACACTAGCAACCATACAAACACATTTTGATTTTCAAATGCCATACAGTTCTAATGCATTTATAACATAAGCATCTGTACAAATTAGTTTGGTATTCAAATCCCATACATTTCTAATACACTTGTAACATAAGCATTTGTGCAAATCAGTTTGATATTCAAATGCCATGCAGTTCTAATACATTTGTAACACAAGCATCTTGTATAAATCAGTTTGATATTCAAAGGGCATATTATTCTTTACAGAACTCCAGCTGGCTATGCTGGCACTAGCCCATATCATCACATAAACTATAACATGTTTTGAATTAAAGTTGTCAAAGTGTAAATACAACAGTTAAACACTGCTGCCTTTATCTTCTAGAATTATATAGCAAAAACACTAAGCATCCTTATTCATTGTTTACTGTTAATCCCATAATGGATGCACAATTCACATTTTGTACATTAATCTTCCAGTATTTATAATTATATAGTTAAACTTTCCATTGTCAGATGTATTAATTGAAAGAGTTTCAAACAATGGTTTGTTGTGAATGAAAACTGTCAAAGTTAAAACAGGTTAATTAAACAGTGACATCCTTGTCTTCCAGAGCCAGTGTATATAAGAAATAGCCATTTTGTATCATGGGGATACCACTTATTTTATCAAGTAAATAACCTAAAATATAACATATGCAAGTCCACTCTCTTTTACTATTATGTTCTTCAAGATTATTTCAATGGCCCCAAATCAAATAGTAATTTAAGCCTTCATTATTGATGTGGCTGCATTTACAAATGAGGAAATAAAATCTAGCATACACAGGATAAGATATTTTTCCACCACACTGTTCATCATGGTTGTCTCAATGGCCCCAACTTAAATATACAGGGAATGTTTCCATTTGCAGTCCCTATCTTACATTTCCAATACTGGCAAACCATTTTACAATAATAAAGGAATGCATACCTAATCTGTCTTATCTCACAAGAGGTCTTAATAATGTTTGAGTACCAAAACAGACATAGCTTTGATGAAATGTACTTAAAATATAGATCCAATGATGAATGTGAGGTCTGCACCCATTGTCAGCCTTCTTTTGCCTCAGTAATTATATCTTAAAGTTATATCTTAGCAGTGGTGGGTCAGGTCTCTAGAGATCTTCCAAAATATATTACAGTCCAAATTTAACATATATTTCTGTTGAAGATACTTGACAGTCAAACATTAATATGGATCTTCTTTTGTAATCTCTCACCTGCTGCCATTACACAGCAAGAACCTTCCTTTATCAGTTGACTACAGTTGCTCCTCTCAATTCATTTCTACTTTCCCTGGATTTAGGGTCACCTGAATTTGCAATACATGCAGTAGTCTTAAACAAATACATTGGCATCTGTTTAATCTTAGCCATCACTGCCCTAGCACTGGTAAAAATCAACACTAAAACATAAATCTGTATTTCATCTTGTGGCACTTACATTCTCTAATAGCATTTATAAACTGCAGTTTCTATTGAAAAGTTGCATCTAAATAATCATAATCATTATGCATGGTCCAAATTACTATAGTGTAAATTTTCTGTCTGGCTCCCACAGTTGTCACAGTTGCCAAAATACCTCTTCCATTTA
>NC_056729.1:521092074-521247074 GCF_019279795.1 Protopterus annectens
GCTGCACCAAATAGGGCTGCTCTATTCAATGATTGTTCTCCTTTGCTTGTCTGTCTCAGAACATATTAATTCACTTTGATTTTGCTCACAGTCTCACTGTATAGTCAACCCTCATAGTTATGTTCTTAGAATCAAAATAATTGGGACTAATAGGGACAAAGTGTAGAAACTCTGGTTTAAAACTAAAAATCCATCTGACCTCGTTCATTACAAACAGCTCCATAACCAAGCTAAAAAAAACTAATCTCTAAAGGCAAATAGCAGTACTTCTGGAACCAGCAATCAAACAGAAAAAATAACCCCAGAATAGCTTGGTCTTCCATCAATAATTTAAACCCTTGCATCAAACCCAATTCCTGTCCACACACTGACATGCCCCCTGAACAAATAGCTTCTTTAACTCCTACTTTATAAACACCATTGCTAACATTACTGCCAGTTTTTCTTTACCTTTCCCAAATAATACTGTTCCTACAATCTCCACTTTTCCTTCTCCCCTGCAACACTCCTTACATCAGAACTTCCATAATATCTCAGATTCTTTGACTCGTGCATCTCCAAGCATCAACTCCACCTTAACCGCACACTACAATCTCCCCAGCCAGAGTTCAATCTCTCTCCCATCTCCACCACTTTCATCAGGAAACTCCTTCTTAAATTAAAACCCAGCAAACATTCTGCTGATAGAATTCCTGCCAAGTTTCTTAAAACTGTTGCTGACAAAGTGGCCTATACCATTAGCATTCTGATTAACAGATCTATCCAAGAATTCCATGTCCCCTATCTTTAGAAAAAAAAGCAATCAAACTTCCTCTTCATAAAGGTGGCCCATCAACCAATATCTCCAACTTCAGACCCACTGCTATACTTTCCCCATCTCTAAAATCCTAGAAAAATGTGTGCAAAAACAACTCGTAGGCTACCTTCTAAAAAACAAAACCCTCTCCTCAACACAGCATGGGTTCTGCTGAGGTCTCAGCACATCCACTGCACTAATATCCTTCTTAGACAAGATCAACAAAGCCTGAGACTCAGGGAACATTGTATCTGCCCTTTTCCTTGACCTATCAAAACCTTTTGATACCATATCTCACCCTATTCTCCTCTCTCAGCTCTCAAGCATAGGACTATCTCACCAGTCACTTAATTGCTTCAAAAGCTATCTCTCTAACAGAAAGCATGCGTCAAATTGCAAAATTCCATTTCCCCTTACCTTCACAACCCTACAGGTATACCCCAAGGTTCAATTTTAGGCCCTCTTCTGTTTAACATTTTTTCAATAATCTCCACCAAGTTATCCTGCAGGGCTCCCTACTCCAGTATGCAGATGAGTCCACTATACTCTGCTCTGCACCTAATACAAAATTATTACAGCAAACTACTCAAGCAGCATTTTCCACTGTGGAGACTTGGCTTCACAATAATTACCTTTCTTTAAATCCCCAAAAAACTAAACTCATGATCTTCACACCCAAGAGGAATTCTCGTTTCAATAAAGCTGACCTCGATATATTCTCGCTTAACTCTACAAAAATTGAGCTAGTAACCCACATTAAATTGTTAGGAGTAATAATTGATGAAAACCTCAGATTTGACCTTCACATTCAAAATAATATAAGTAAAACCCAAAAAAGCTAGGGTTGCTCAATAGGCACTATAAGTTCCCCTCCCTCCCTAGGAAACAAGTATTAGCACTATCTTACCTATTACCCTCTCTAATCTATGGTATGCCTTTACTAACCAACTTGCAGTCTTCCTTGACTTCAAAATTAGAAACATGCTATAACAAGATAAGTAAATTTGCTACAAACAGTCGCCATTCTACTGACGACTGTATTGCCCTAAAAAAATTACAATGGCTTGAACTCCCTCACTACCTATTATTCCTTCAACTCACAATTGCATATAACTGCCCTGCACTTAGCTCCTTGCTCACCCTTTACAACCTCCATTAGGTCTTAGCATTCTGAGCAAGAACATCTTCAAGTTCAAAAACCTAAATTACCTACAGGCCAGTTATTATACTTTTGTAACATTGCCAGAAAATAGTATAATCTACCTTCTTCTATCCAGTTACAACAAATGCCTCCCAACTTCAAAACTGCTCTGCACAATCATCTCTTCTCCAACCAGATGTGTAACTGCTCAATTCCTTCCTCTGCCATTACTTAATCTGCTAACTGACCTTAAGTCTGTTTATATTCATAGGTTCATAGGTGTGTACTAGTCTAATGGCCCTGGGGCCTTTACAAGCCTAGCCCATAGGACTACTCTGGCAATTGTGCCACCTGACCTTAGTTCCCAGTGCCTCTGTCGAGTAAAGCCACTGGAGTGATCCCTGGGGTGAATTTTCTATTTCCTATCCACTCATCAAGATTTCTCTTGAAGAGGGCCAGTGAAGTGCTCTGCTTGAGATGTATGGGAAGTCTATTCCATAGCATGGGCAGTCTCTGGGTTATGAACCTGTCCCTCCAGCATGTTCTGTTGATTGTGGTAATGAGGTTGAGGTCTCTGGAGCATGTGGTGCGGAGGGATTTGGATTTCTTTAGATGTAGCATTTCTAACAGAGCTGGGTCAGACATGGCTTTGTAAGTCAAGCAGAGATTGCCTATATCTGCAACACAGGAATGTTCAGGTCTAAGAGTATAGTCCACTAGCTATGTGTCTGGAACCCCATAAAGGCCAACAGGAAGGATGATGTACTGAAATAGACCATCACCAATCAAGAAGACAGTCTTTTCATTAGCCCCATCAGTTAAAGTAAACTGTCAATACCCTTTTGTCAGTTCTAAGGTGGGATGGCGTCAGGAGCCTAGCTTCTTGACTCATCTACCTGGGGCATAGGGTAACTATCAAATTTGAAGACATTATTTAAGTTTTCAAAAATCATTTGCAAAATTGGATGGTTCCATCTGGCTTTGACAAAGACTGTTGTGCTATCTATTCACTATTCAACCTTTTAATTATCACCAGTTTCAGCATGTTTTATGTCTATTCAAGAACTGCCTGCTTCTGGGATTCAGGCACTCTACAGTGCTTCAGGTTAACTTTTCCCTAGGAAACGTTCTATGGATGTTTAATGATTGTAGTCTTACCACAGAGTTTTGAAAAGATCTCCTTGTTCCTAACTAGGAACTACTGGACTTCCTACTTTTGGGGATTTGAAAAAGTCATCTGTTGTTCTTTAAGTATGGTGTCAAAGGAAACAACTTCAAAGACCAATACACGTAAGGTTCAGTTAAGGCACATTTAATAACTTGCTGCAAGGAGACAAAAACATGCAAATACAGGATTTTGCCTAACTACTAACAGGAAGTATGCTATTCTTATACTGTTTTACAAGTCATTGCCTTTTATGGCTGACGTAATCAAACACAACTTTCAGTATTGTTCTACAGCAGATGTTACTCAGATTTTCTGCTGACATGACTGGATTTATGAAAAACATTTTGAGAAAAACAACCTGGCCTTGGTGGGCCTTAGCTCGTTACAAGCTTCTATTGTGTAGTTCATGGGTTCATAGTTTCATACTAGGCTATCTGCCCTAGGGCATTTATAAGCCTAGCCAGAGTGTGTTTGGCTTTCACCACCCATTTTAAATTAATTTTGCTATGCCCTTTTTCAAGGTTAGTATACTGTGCCTCTGTCTAACAGTGACACAGAAGTGATACCCGGGGTAAACCTACGATCTCCCATCCACTCATCAAGATTCCTCTTGAAGAGAGTCAATGAGGGACTCTGCCTAACTTGGACTGGGATTTTATTCCAGAGTGAAGGGAGCCTCTGGGTTATGAATCTGTCCCTCCAGCATGTCCTATTTATTTCAGTGCTGAGGTTCAAGTCTCTCGAGCGTAGCTCGATGGGATTTGGATTTTCTGAGGTGCAGCATGTCCATTAATTCTGGGTTGGACATGGCTTTATATGTCAGGCACAGATCGCCTCTGAGCAGGCAGTATGCCACTGAGTAGAGCTGGAGTTTCTTTAACCGGGCAGCATATGGCATCTGTTTGAGCCCTTTGATCCTCTTGGTGAGGTACTTTTGGGGTCTTTCCAGTTGCTGCAGGTGTCTGGTAAGGTACATCCCAAAAGGGGCATTGTACTCAATTATGGGCCTGATGAGGGATGAGTAAAGAGGCACGATGGCCTCCCCTGATCTAGATGTGAATCCCTTCATGATTAAGTGGGCTATATAAAATGTTTTTCTAACCACTTTGGCCACGTGGTTGTCAAATGAGAGATTGCTATCAAATTGGGTCCCCAGGTCCCTAATTACTTCTTCTGTACTTAATGGATTACCACCTATGTGGTAATTTGTGGGCACTTTGTTTTTGCCAAAGGGGATGACTATACACTTTTTGGCGTTTAGCTTGAGGCCATGGCTCTGACACCAGTTGTCTGTTTCTATGATGCCCTTTTGGAGGATGCTTGTGTCGGCTGGAGAGTTGATTATGGTGCCCAGTTTGCAGTCATCTGCGAACTTGGTCAGCCACAGTTCTTCCATGTTGGCCTGTACCTCTGAGAAATATATACTGAACAAGAGGTCCCAGGACTGAGCCTTGTGGGATGCCACTTGTAACTGGTTTGGAGTCTGACATGGCTCCAGCAATTCTAACCATGTGGGTTCTGTCCTTGAGCCAGTTTGCAACCCATCTAGTGACATAGGGGTTTATATTTAAGCTGGTGAGCTTATCTATAATGCCCGAGTGGGGTATTGTATCGAAGGCTTTTGCGAGGTCCAGGTAGGCTGTGTGGACCACCTTCCCCTCGTCAATGGCCTTGGTGACTGTTTCAAAGAAATCAACCAGGTTTAAGAGGCAGGATCTGCCCTTAACAAAGCTGAACTGGGTAGGATCCAGTGTCTGTAGGTCCCCAATATCTTTATTTATGAGGTCCATGATGATCCTTTCCATAGCTTTGCAGTTCTAATACATGTGTTACATTTCAAGGTACTTTTCTAACTTAGACACAAGCAAATGCTGATGGCAGTTCATATTTTCAAGCAGTCTTTGTTCTGATTATCTACAGCTTCTGCAGCTGTGTGTTTTCTCACAGCACAAGCGGAATTCCTTGTCTAAGTCTCATAACATTAATACATCTATTCATTATTTTCCTGACACAAGCAGAACTTATCTGCTTTCCTGTAAATTTCCAAAGCATAAGCAATAGCTGCACATATTTCATGATAATACAAGGTTAGAAAGCTTTGTTAATCCGTACAGATTTTATGCAGTGTGAAATAGAATAAATGTGTTAACCCTTTTCAAGCCTTAAATGCACTAAGCATATTACTAATACATACACTAATACATATTTTTCTGACATATGGTCAACAGGCTTTTCTCTTCCTCATGGTCATTAACCTCTGTTGTCACATTCACCATAGTGGTTTGTATTTCTTTCCATGGTTTTAAAAATCTAACGATGTATTTGCTCAAAACGCCTTTTCCTCACTCACCTTTCTATTTTACCTCATGCATTTTATCAGTTATTTGAAAAGATCTCTGCCATTTGGCCAGGAATTTATTCATAGCCATGTGAAGAAGAACTAAGATTTGGTTCTCTAACTGGAATTCAGTTCCAGGCATTCTTACTTTATATTACCTGTTGGCTGGCTTCTGCCCTTTCCATATGTTCTCAAACAATAGGTATTATCGCCTTAAGAATGTCCCTGAGACTGTTGTAATGCTCTAAGATGCTCTTTAAAGGAGTTCTTTCCTACGTTCATGTTTCTTTGATAACACCTAGTAGCCACTCTTTGGATATTTCCCATATGGGAGATAAAATGGACTAAACTTAGAAACCAACCAAAGCAAACACTGGAGCCAGAATAGATTTAGCGTTTTTGTCCCTTTTATTACAGAACTTCGTCAGAACAATAAAACAATATCATTCATTTCCTTTTATACTGTCATTCTACTGACATCATTTCCTTAATTAACAATCCTTAAAAGGACACATATAAGTAACACCATAAAAATTCTACTGCTGTTTTGTTTCACAATGATGTTAGATAAACCAATGCATTCAAAATTCACTTTATTTACAAAATCACAAAAACAAGTTAAAAAAGCTTCTTTAAACTAAGCAATCAAAAATTAATATAATTTAAATGACTTTTAACAGATATCTTATCATTGATACCTGGTGCTAAATCTGCTCTTAGAAAAATATGCCATTTAAGTTCTATTTTTTCTAAAAAATTATTAAAGGACCCTAGAAAATTGTCTGTATTAACTTCCACTTTCCATACAAAAAAACTGAATTTTCTAAAATGTTCACAATTTACTGAATGCTTAGCTAAAGCATTGCTCATATCCTTTTTCTTAACAGCCAAAATGTGTTCTCTAACCCTGTGTTTTAACTTTCTAATGGTATTACCAATATAGAAGTTTTCACAGTTAGAACACACTGCAAGGTATACTAAACCTTCACTTTGACAATCATATCATTCCTTAGCTGTCAAAGTATAATTTAAATGTTTAAAATGATGGCTATGTACTCCCATCATAAACCTACACTGACTACAGTTAGCACAAGGAAATGTCCCTAAATGTGTTACAATACTATTCTGGGTTTCATTCTTGTGTCCCTCTCTTCCAATCTTTCCTTCAGATTTCTTGTTTTTTTACTAATAAAACTTGGTTTAGTCCCTATTACTTTACTCAATTCTTTATTGCCAAGGATAATTTTCCAATTTTCATTAATCATATCTCTAATTACTGGCCCATCAACACGCGTACTTTAATGCTGCGTTCTTACTTGCACCTTGTTGCCCTATATTGTTCTTCTGAAATCCTGCTTTTAGAATTGGAGAAAATCTTTGATCTCTATTAATTTTAACATAATGTATAACTTCTTCAAGATCTTCATAAGAATGTCAAGTTCAACAATAAATTGGTGGTCATCACTGACCACCCTAGCAAGCCTGATTACTTGCCCTTAAAATACATTGATTTTCATATGTTTGGGATGATAACTTTCAAAATGCAAATAATTGTTTATAAAAAGTTTTCTTTCTATATATATTACTTCCAAAATTTCTACTATTTACATCCATTTCCACTTTAACATCCAAAAACTGTACTTCTGAACCTATGTTGCCAATGGTGAATTTAAGCCAAGAAACTGTTCTATTAATTTCTTGATAAAATTCATTAAATTGTTCAACACTACCTGCCCAAATTAAAAAAAAAATAGGTCATCAATGTAACACCTGTAGTATCTAACATATTTAAACAACTCCAATTTCTCCAGGAATCCATGCTCCCACCAACATATAACCAAATTGGCAAACAAGGGTGCCACATGTGCCCCCATTGCTACACCACTTACTTGCTGGTAAATTGCTTTACAAAACATTAAAAAATTATTATGTAAAATTATTTCCATTAATTGACAAGTGGCAAAAATGTCATGTTTGAGACTAAATTTAACTTTATCTAAGTAAAGCCTCATAAACTCTATTCCTTCATTCTGTTCTATTGCAGTGTACAATGAACATACATCCAATGTACATAGTAATGTTTCATCCCCTTGAAAATGAAAGAGTCATAGTTCATCTAGAAACATCCATGAATCTTTTAAAAAACACTTACTACTTTGTACTATAGGGTTGAGAATTTCATCCAAATAAATAGACATTTTTGAGGTTTTACTAAAAGGGGCCGAAACTATTGGCCTAAATGGAGGATGTTTTACATTTTTGTGTATTTTGGGGATGCCGAATAGCATCCCCAACTGTGGATGTTCAACACTGAGAAACTCAAAAAGATCTATTGAAATATACTGTTGATATAATAGGTCCAGTAAAATAAGATCTGTCTCTTGAAACTTCTTCCTATGTCCTTGGACACTTTTACATATTTACCAACATCAGTCAACATATCCCTTATACTTCTATGATAATCACTTTTATTCATAATGACCAATCCCTGTCCTTTGTCAGCTTTCATATACCTAATATCACTATATGAAACAAGTTGTTTTAGAGTCATAGTCTGTTCTTTTGTTAAATTCCCCTTATACATATACCGAAAATGCCCATTATTATTTGGTAAATTGTATATATCATTTTCACATATCATAGAAAAAGTATTCAATGTATTAAGTAATGGGGGATTAACATTCCTTTTCTTTTTCAAGTGACTAATATTTTGGTCAGATAATCCATGAAAAAGATATTTTAAATTGAGTTTTCTTACGTATAATTTGAAGTCTAATATAGTGTCTGTAACTCTTGCCTTTTCTGCAGGTAAAAAAGAAAAGCCTTTATTCAGTACCTCTGCTTCCACATTGTTAAACTCTCTATCACTTAAATTATAAATTTCCAGTTTAAAGGCTAACGGCCCTTGTTTTTGCCCTTTTTCTTGCGACCGGCTACAAGGGCCTCTTGATTGGGAAGGGGACTGCTGGTTCCATTTGTCTGTGTGATAAAAGGAACACTCTCCTCACTATCCACACTGGAAACACTAGTTAACAGATCTCTACTACTATTACTTGGCTGTTGATTGTACTTAGAAATTGTGTCAGAAAACAAATGTAGTCTATACAATGAACTAAATTTCTGAAATGAACTTTTTCCATTTTTGAAGTTGAAGTTGTTGTTATTTCTCTTTTTATAAACTAAATATGCTTGCTTCTGCTGATATGCCTGTACTTCTCGTAATATTTTTTCTTTTTTAACCACAATGCTGACTACAAGTTTGTTCACTTTGTTTTCTAAATTATCAAACAAATACTGATGTGAGACAGCATTGGATCTTCCCTTAAGGAACCATCCAGTTTAATGATGTCATTCTTTAAAACATCCATTTGTTCATTATTCTATGGCACAAGTAACTTAAGAACTTCCAAACCCATATTATTGTACAAATCCTTTAACTTATTGAACAAGCCATTGTCAAACTTAACTGCGTTGGGAAAAGCATAAACTCTCAAACCTAGAGGAACAATGTTTAATTCAATACATTTATTAAGGTACTGATTTTTGTAAATTAAAGTCTTAAATCTTAAAAGTTTTTTATCCAACACGAAAAACTGTTTTTTTAAAGTCCGGCAAATCCTTTTGTACCTGATAAGAGTCCATTGCTGAGTTACTACTGTTCGCTAAGTCCTGGAATAGGTCAACTGGATTCTTATCCAAAAAATCTGTTATCGATTTATTGTTACCAAAAACCTTGTCGCCAATAATTGTCCCTTCATCTGAAGAAGAATGGTTAGACCTGTTCCCATTATGAAAATGCGGATACCTACACCCGTTGCTTTTCATCTTCTCCAATAGGTTTTTCGCCCTGAGAATAACTTCTTGTAAGGTAGTAGTCAACGTAATGACTTAATTCGGCATTGGGTGTACGCTAATATCGCAGTCTATGGAACCTTGAGTAGTCATAGTAACGGCTTCAAAAAAAAAACGTACCTTTCTTTTTTTCTACAACCACAAACCACTTGTTGATTATACTAGCCGTGAAACGCTGTCAATCCTTATACCCTTATGTAACACTAATTACCAGCTCTAAAAAGAGCTTTTGTAAGGAGACAGACTTATAGTCACGCTAGAAAGCTTCAATCGTAAAAAATTGTAAAAAAGGGGGTAAAAAAAGGAACTGGTGAACTGCTGTCAATCCTTTTACCAAAATTGAAGGAAATATTGGAAGAGGGACACAAGAATGAAACTCAGAATAGTATTGTAACACATTTAGGGACATTTCCTTGTGCGAACTGTAGTCAGTGTAGGTTTATGATGGGAGTACATAGCCATCATTTTAAAGATTTAAATTATACTTTGACAGCTAAGGAACGATATGATTGTCAAAGTGAAGATTTAGTATACCTTGCAGTGTGTTCTAACCATGAAAACTTCTATATTGGTAAGACCATTACAAAGTTAAAACACAGGGTTAGACTATTAAGATAAAGGATATGAGCAACGCTTTAGCTAAGCATTCAGTAAATTGTGAAAATTTTAGAAAATTCAGTTTTTTTGTAGTGGAAAAAGTTAATACAGACAAATTTGTAGGGTCCTTTAATAATTTTTTTTTAGAAAAAAATAGAACTTAAATGGCAATTTTTTTAAGAGCACATTTAGCACCAGATATCAATGATAAGATATCTGTTAAAAGTCATTTAAATTATATTAATGTTTGATTGCTTAGGTTAAAGAAGTTTTTTATAACTTGTTTCTGTGATTTTGTAAAAAAAAGTGAATTTTGAATGCATTGGTTTGTTATCTAACATCATTGTGAAACAAAGCAGCAGTAGAATTTTTATGGTGTTAATTATATGCGTCCTTTTAAGGATTGTTAATTAAGGAAATGATGTCAGTAGAATGATAGTATAAAAGGAAATGAATGGTCTTGTTTTATTGTTCTGAAGAAGTTCTGTAATAAACGGGACAAAAGCGCTAAACCTATTCTAGCTCCAATGTTTTGCTTTGGTTGGTTTCTAAGTTAATGTGGTTCTAAAAGGGACTAAACTCTTTGTGGTCTTGTGATATCTGTCAAATAGCAAACATGAGATATGGTAACAGCTGATCCCAAGTCTTTCTGTTTTTCTCTATGGCTTTCCTTAGCACTGATAAAATAGATGTGAAGCAGGACCCAGCAACAAATAAACCACAGCAAATTTTTATTTTTAGTGCTTTCATCGGCAATAAGCCATTGACTTCATCAGAAAATCAAATTACATTATGCACAGTGCTTAAATAATCATACCCCCCATCCCATGTTCACCAATTTATTTCCCCATAGGCTATTTAAAAAACATATTAATAAAACCATTTTATCTACCATATATACACTTTTAATAAATACTTGTCTTACAAAATTATTGTTAAAAATACATACATTAATTTCTAACTTGATATAACAATAATAAATAAATATATATAAGTTAATAAATAAAGTAATGAATGAATAAATAAGCGTATCTTTGTAATTGTAGATTTTATGGATGCTTCTTGGATGATATTGTGATATTTTGATTTTTTGGGATGGGACACAGGAACTACTGGATAGATTTTTTGAATTTTTGAATAAAAGTAATACTTTTCTATCATTTATCATGGAGACTGTAATATATGCTATTCATTTTTTGGACATCACTATAAGGATTGATGAAAATAAAAAGTGTTTTAATTCAACATTATGTAGAAAACCCACTTATTCAAACACTCTCCTGCATTTTGACAGTTGTCACCCTTCACACAAAAAAAGATCTTTGGTGAAGGGGCAGGGAGTGAGGTTAGCCAGAATGGTTAGTGAAGTGGAAGTTTTCATTGAAGAAGTGGAGAAACTTAGGAATATGTTATTAAGAAGAGGGTATCCTAATGGATTTATTGAACCCCTATTAAAGGAAGTGGTAAATAAAAGAGTTGATGGATACTTCGTCCCATTGTTAGGGGTTAATGTAAATGATTTTAACAGAGTTAATATAGATGGACTAATGAACAAAAATAATACAAGAACAAATGCAAATGCCTTCACGGGGGCTATGACAGTAACTGTTAGTCCTGTATTTTATGACATCAAAGAAGTTATTAACAACAATTGGGGTATTTTGACTAATGAACTAGAACATAGAGAAAAAGTGGGAGAAAAAACACTAGTAATATACAAAAGGAATTCCAATATAAAAATATTTTGGAAAGGTGCACCCCTAGTAATAGTATAGGCTGGATGAAAAAATTTGGTCTATGTTCACAATGTACTCACATCATTTAAAGTGATAGCATTCACATTATGGGTTATGGTGAAGTAAAGTGGAGACATAAATTAAATTGACTTAGTAAATGCTTGGTATATGTAGCAATTTGTCAGGAATGTGGGCAATTTTATATAGGCAAAACAAAAAATGGCCTCAACAAACGTATTTACCAGCATTTTTATGACATTTGTAGAAGCAACTTAAACAATGCCTTAGCTAGGCATATTACTGAATTTAGTAGCCATTCTTTTAAGTTTGCAGGTATTGAGCAAATAGTTAATAAAGATGGTAGTTTGGGGCCAAAAGAGATGTTTTTGGAGTATAGAGAGTTGATATGGCAGCTAAGATGCAACGCAACAGTTGCACCAGGGCTTAATGAGACCGTGTCTATATCAAGTTTACTGAAACTAAGGTCTGAATTTCATATGTAAAGTGCAATCCACAATTTATTTATTTATATACATCATAAGTGGGGATACACTTATTTATTCATTCATTACCTTATTTATTAACTTATATATATTTATTTATTATTGTTATATCAAGTTAGAAATTAATGTATGTATTTTTAACAATAATTTTGTAAGACAAGTATTTATTAAAAGTGTATTTATGGTAGATAAAATGGTTTTATTAATATGTTTTTAAATAGCCTATGGAGAAATGAATTGGTGAACATGTGATGGAGGGGTGTGATCATTTAAGCACTGTGTGTAATGTAATTTGATTTTCTGATGAAGTCAATGGCTTATTGCTGATGAAAGCGCTAAAAATAAAAGTTTGCTGTGGTTTATTTGTTGCTGGTTCCTGCTTCACATCTATTTTATCAGTTTGGAGTCCGCTTTCTTGTGTTTCTTTCCTTAGCACTGATGTAATATTCTGTTAAAGCACTATGCAAAGCCATTAGTCTGGGGTGATAACTGGACAGGTATAAACTGCTTCATTTTAAAGCACTTACAGAGATGGCAAATGATCTTAAACATAAAGGGAGTAGTTTGGTCTGCATTTCTTTTGGCATACCTATCCTGGAGAATAACAAAACATGTTTTTTTTTAGTGTAGCTTTAGACTCAGCTGTTGTAAGAGAAATTGTCTCTGGGAACATAGCAAAATAATCCAGAGCACCTTTTGTGTCTCCTGATGAGCATGTAAGATTTCAGTGTTCAAAATTATCTCCTTATATGAAAAAATCTGTTATTTTGGTAACTTTAAGTACTCTTCAATAAACTATGACACATATACCTCCAGTGTAGGATATGTCCAAAAATACCTAGGTTTAATAAACAACAGTTCTCTTGAACATTTGGTAAATAAACCTAGTAGAGGACAAAGCATTTGTGACCTGATTCTTGCAAATATTTTTACCTCTTGTACTATTCTGGTAGTCCATTCCCCAGTGAAGTTTGACCACAAACATGTGACCTTCTCCCTTAAACTCCCCAAACCCCTACAGCAAACCCTACTGAACTTAAGGACCACACATGTGCCAACTGCAACCTACTCTGACAAAATACCAACATTCACATATGACTGCATCTCCTCTGACCTTGATATGGTAGCAAGCCTCACCAAGGAAAACTGCACTGAGCTAGTAATCCCTACCAGAATCAAATATCACAGAAAACTAAAAAAACAAACCACCGTGGTGGTCCACTCCAATAAATAAGCAATACAGCAAAAGAAACTCCTTAAATTATTTAGTAGATGCAAAACCCCTCTTCTCAAAGAAAAAAAATGAAGAACACTATCAGGTCTACTAAAAGGAGCCTCTGAACTTAGGCTAACCGCTGAAGCCAAAATAATTATAAATCCCTCATTAGCTATGTTAGGAAACTAAGAAACAACACCGGCGTCTATATCATAACATCGCAGATGCAAAATGTCGAACGCTCACAAGAGCGAAAATGCCGAAACTCGAATTCAGTATTGTGGAGGGCTGCGCCTCCCCCCCCCCCCACTAAATATATATTCCAACTCTTTGATCGCACTACAGTGAGTAAAGGGCAAATATTCCAATCTTCACTGTACTGCAATTTCAAAAACGGACCCTTGACATTTCGGCACTTTCATTGTTTATGATACCATGATATAGATACACAACACCCTACTTTGCTCTGAACGTATTTATGATGACACTTCCTATTCTGACCCAACTGAGATTTCCAATATCTTTGCAAACAAATTTAGTGTCAGATTCACCGCTGAGACTTCTATCCAGAGATCTGACACATCTAAATCCCTTACAGAGTTGGCTCAGATGGTTAAGGCTGTGAGCTGTAGTTCATGTGGTACAGGATATGACTACCTAAGCCCTCTTTTATGACACATCTCAATCCCTTACAGAGTAGGCTCAGATGGTTAAGGCTGTGAGCTGTAGTTCATGTGGTACAGGATATGACTACCTAAGCCCTCTTTTGCCTACTGTGTAACCTTGAGCAAGTCACTTAACCAGACATTGCTCCCAGGTCAACCCTGAAAAGGCACCGTGAGTCCACTAGGTCTACCTGGTTAACAAATGTGTATTAATATTATTATTTACTCTTCCAATTATCTCTAAAGATAATTTAATGAAAATGCTAGCCAATAGCAAAAATACTTCCTCCATGGGCATTGACAAGACTCCTGGTTGATTAATTAATATTGTTAAACATGCCCTTGGAAACAATTCCTTAATCTAAATTTAGCTGCAAGTTTTGTCCCTGATAAGTGATGCACTGCAGTGGTGATGCCACTGTCTAAGGGTGGCCTTACAACTGATCCAGGTATTTACAGACCTAGCAGGTTTACAAGATTCACATGCAAAACCATAGAACATATTATAAATGACCTCATAAACAATGATATCAAGAATGTTATTAAATTTGATCTTCAACAGCTTGGCTTTGTGAAGGCTAGATCCTGTCTAATGAATCTGGTAAACTTCTTAGAAAAGGTTAGAGAGGATGCAGACGGTGTTCATGCAGCGTACTTGGTGTATCTTGATCTGGTCAAGACCTTCAACACCATTATCTGATCTGTTCAAGACCTTCAACACCATCATCAATGCTGGTAACTTACAGAACCTAAATGCTTTATAAATTTACCAAAATGGGATACAATGGATAACAAACTGGCTAAAAGACATAGCTCACACAGTTTGAGTCGCATGCCTCATTAGAAAGTATGAAATTGAACAATACAGGGACCACTTCTTTTCAGTATTTACTTCTCAGATCTTCAAGCAGAGAGCAAGACCTCTGGCTAATAAAGTGTGCAGATGACTGCAAACTGGGGGTGCTGTTAAGTCCTCCTCTGATACCCAAATACACCAGAATAAACTCTCCCTATAAACATTTGATGTACTAAAAATGGGCTCAAACTAAATGTTAAAAGTGTAGTATCATCCCTTTTGGTTAATAACCCCTCTCCACATATATTGTATAGACAGCATACCAAAACAAAAACAATGTAGTCAGGGACCTAAGAACTTGAGTTGATAGCTCTGTCTTAATTGACTATTATGTGACAACCATTGTCAAGAAATTCTTTTATTTACCACAGCCAATTGCCAAAGTAATATCAGCTAGGTTTAAAGTGGTAATCAGTTTCTTATATTCAGCATTAATTAGACAATTTCTTGAGTACAATGCCCCCTTTGAGATGTGATTCACTAAACATATCAAACAATTGAAAGACTGGAAAGGTTCCTAACCAAAAAGATCATGTGCCCAAATTACCCGAGTTATCAAAGGAGGCTGGAAGTTCTATCCTTTTGTTAAGTGTGTTGCAGACAGTTGAGGGGATATCTCTGTCTCACTTACTACATCAACAGATGCACAGTTGTCTTGGATCTCTGTACTGATGCAGGTTCAATATTGCCAACAATGTTAGAACTTGGATTCTAAATCTTTACCAACAGATAAATAACGTATGGTGTAGGACAGGCTGGTAAACCAGCATTTCCAAAACCTCTAAAATAAACTTCCTCTCCTTGTTAAGCAGTATGATTCACTTTATTTCTTTAAACATAACCAAGATGATGGGATGGGTAGCCACATTTTTACTCTGGTTTTGAATGGTATAGTCCTCCTGCAGAAAGGAAGTGTGGCATGAGGGAGAGTAGTGGCAAGGAGTGATTGGTTATATACTTTGTGACCCTGGAATATCTACAGAATCTGCTAGGAGTCAGAAACCATTCCTGTACCTTGCTATATCCATAGCAACCTTTTGAAATGGATTTCTGTTCTGGGCATTAGTATAAGTGAGTTCCTGAAGCCAGAGTTCAAGGCTATTTTTTGGCATTCTGGGCAACCTGCATAAAAATTCTCAGTCTCTTTTAGGGCACCCAGCCAAAAGAACCTCGCTATGATCTAGGCTTTGGTTTTACCTATGCCTAGATAATCACTTAATATGTAACTATACACATCTTTCATTATTAAGTTCCTGAACAATTTTTGTCACCGGCAGCAGATGTTACATCTCCTCTGTGCCTTTATTTACCCTGTGCACCAAGTCATTCTGCATTTCAAAACAAGACTAGGATAGAGGGCCTTCTGTGGTAAGATTTTCCTCCGTGCCCCTGGATGGAGTCTCTGTGTCTCGACTCAGAATCTCATCCTCTCATTGTGCTTTCTTAAAATTCATCTGGCCTACTTGGAAGTCAGATATATCAGAATCCTCTTCTCTTTAGGCCCTCTCAAAGTAGAATGCTTACAAAAGTAGGTATTAAGACTAACCTATTTCTCCTCTAGAAGGGGCAGCTCACAGCAATGGCATGTATCCTCTGTTTCTTGAATTATATTTTCTTTTTGGGGTCCCCTTTCCTTTTCCTTTAAACTTGGGTTTCCATTAGTAGTCACACTATTCTTCATTTTCTTAGGTATTATGTCAATATTTCTTCCTGAGGCTTTTGCTTCTCCTCATGACTGCTCTGTTCTATGGGCTATTGATCAGAAATCAAAGTGACTGAGGGAGGTGTTCTCCCACTGAACACTTATCCATACCTTGGTTCCATCAGGACATTGGATCAGTATTCCTATTTTTTTATTACCTCCCAACTTCTGTGTATTTAAATGTGTGGGTAATCCTTCCTCCTCTGATCTGGAGTGTTGAAGGGATGTAGGTATTTAGTGTGGCATGGTCCCTTTAAATTGGAGGGACAGTTGCTTAATAGTGTATGAATGAAAAAAAAAATGTTGAAAAACAAAATCTTGAAAATGGAATTTGCCTTTCCCCACTGTTGTGCAATCATGGACATGGCATATATAGTTAGCAGGAGGAGCTCCCCACATTAAGTAAGTTTTTGATATTTGTGTTTTCAACATTGTGTTTCAGCATTTTGTTTTTTGATAAAATATAACAAAACTTATATATATATATATATATATATATATATATATATATATATATATATATATGTATAAAAAATTACCAATATATATGTTGATTTATCAAAATGCATAAGTATCAAAGTACAGATGTAATCACTGTGAAAATCAACATCCTGAAAAATCCATAAAATCAAAAAAAAAACTACCACAAAATTCAGACACTTTGAATAGTGGTAGTGTTAAGTACATGTTTTTTCCTAAGGTAAGGTGTAGGTCTGGGGTTAGGTTTAGTATTAGCATGCATTAGTAAGGATGAGCAGGGGAAACCCTAACCCTGCTCCTAACACCGCCGTTACATCTTACCTTAGAAAAGCATTTGTATAACACTACCAATATACAAGACACTTAACACCACATACAGTGGCATGCACTCACAACACAAAATCTGTCTGTTACCTAGCTCACACACACACACACACACACACACACACACACACACACACACACACACATGCACGCACGTACACACACACACTGCTACGCCTTAATGCTAAAACTTTAGGAAATCTGAAAGTTTTGCCATTAAAATCATAAACCCACCTTTGTCTTGCCCATAGATGCGATCTCCTAGCTTTTGACATCTGCAACATTCAACAATGACAACACTTGCCAGGTTTCCCAAGCAGTTCACTTTGTTGAACAACTGAAAGTTCAAAAGTGAGACAGAATAACACCTATATCTATCTATATATATTGATATATATATATATATATATATATATATATATATATATATATGTATACAATGTGTGTGTGTGTGTGTGTGTGTGTGTGTGTGTGTGTGTGTGTGTGTGTGTGTGTGTATATCTACAGGTGCACACAGACTCACATTATTAATATATAAATATTTATGTAAGATATTTATGTATGTAGATAGGTAAATAGATATGTAAATACATATATCTATATCCATCTACAGATAGATATAGATATATGTATAGATAGATACTCACACACACACACACACACACACACACACACACACACACACACACACACACACACACACACACACACACATACACACACACACACACAAACACACATCTATATCTGTATCTACCTATCTCTCTATATATAGATAGATATATAGATGGATTATAGATTGGAAGATGTGAAAGCTATTGATCCATTTTTCCCTAAAACTTGATGAAAGTTAAGACTAAAAGTAAAATAAAAAAAATGGCAAATAATACTTGGAGGCAGAGGCTATGCACTGTCACATACCATTTTATCTGTTCGGTGATTGCTTGCTGTTTTTGTAAACTTTAATCTTGATTTCACTACATGTATGTCACTGAGGTCATTTAGTATAGCAATTCGTGTGCCAGTTTTCCTGGTCATTTCTATGAATTTTGCATTCATAATCCTTTTAATTCCAGGATATCAGGTACACAATCATAGCAAGAAGCAATAACTCGATAGTAGACATGCAGACATACTATTTATTATACTCTTAATCATGTTTGTTTTCAGTTTATGACAGTAGCATTTCTGACAAATGTAGACATTATGGCATTGTGATATCTGATTTTTTTAACTAACTGGAAGTGTAGGAGGCATGGCTTGTCTGATTTGATTCCAAGTAGTGAATTTTTATTGCACTTGTATGGTAAACCTGGAGTACCAAGTTCGGAGACTTGACTACACATATATGCAACTGGCGGTTTGGGTTAAATATCAGTCACTGGTTTTGTACTAATGATATCAGACCAGAGGCTGTATGTTCCAGGGTCAGAAGGAGAGTGGGGCTATCAAATTATCACATGGTGGTCAGTTTGCCACATGGCTGGGGTGATGGCTGGACAGACCAAGGAAAAATAAACATGTAGTGAGCCTGTCATGCTTCTGCGTTGGAAGAGTTCTATGCTTGCCTTCAGATGACTTTGGCTGACATGTGGGAGGGAGTCTAGCACAACTGAGTCTAAATGGATCTTGTTCAGTGCCTCAGTAGCTGCAAAGATAGCAGGAGCTGTATTAAAGAGGTTGATATGGATTTAGGTTCCCAGTCATGTGGTTCAAGAGGTCACTGAGGAACCTCAGTCAATTTCCCAATTGATCCAGAGCACTCTTGACATTTAGAGTTACACAGTAGACAAATGGACGCTAGGGGTAATCAGTGTCTGGAATGAAGGAAGCATCTCGTCATAATTTTCTGCAGTAATTGTCAGACATGATTTGCACATATTATGATGATAATGCAAAGACTGATAATGTTAGCAGGGTTGGGGCAGATCTCTATATCTGACTAATAGGTACTGACAGGCCAGGAAGGCAGCAGTGGCAGTGGTTGCCAAAGCATTGACCTGGGTATGGAAAGAGTTTTGTGAGGTTATGGAGTACAGCTTATGGAGAGTAAGGAAGATGCTCTGGCAAACCATTCTGCATTCCACAAAGAGGAGATAGGACACTTCCTTGCCTGTGCTCAGCAAGGAGTGATGAACTCTGAGTGAGTTTGACAACAGATGTTGTCAGGAGGTCGAAGAAACACACTGAGGCACTCCTGACCCTAGGAGGCATTTCCTTCTTTGATGAGGCAGGCCCAAATGCAGCTGGTGGCATTGTGTTCTTTTCTGTAGTAAAAGCCACTGTGGTAATTAAATATTTCAACTAAGGCAAGGCTACAAGGATGGATGAAATGTATCTGAAAATACTGAAAGGCACCGAATATTGCAACAGTATCACAGTTGATGTAATTTGATAGTGTTGCATGTAAGGTGGAGATGGATTGGCAGACTGCTGTGACGGTCATCATTTTCAATATGGGATGGAGGGATCATGAGCCACAGCTTTCCTGGGCAAGCATATGTCAGGGTGCTAGAAAGGAGGTGTTGCTAGAAGAGCATCTTATGGTTATGGTTTATGCCACAGAATTGCTTGTAAATGAACTTTGAACCATCATGTCCATTTAAATGAAAAGGGCAGCTACAGAAAGTTTTACAAGGGAAACTAGTTCTCATATCATAGACAAGAGTTTTGGTTCATGTACCTCTAAATGTAATACAACAAAACCTGAGATAAAAAAAAACTTGGAATAAATCAGAAAATAATTTGACACTTATCCATTCCATTGATTGAACTTGTTCTTTCAGCATAAATGTTAACATCCGCAGACTCTGGAAGAGCATAGTAGATTCCTACCTGAATGTAGAA
This sequence comes from Protopterus annectens, assembly GCF_019279795.1. Classification (NCBI taxonomy): domain Eukaryota; kingdom Metazoa; phylum Chordata; order Ceratodontiformes; family Protopteridae; genus Protopterus; species Protopterus annectens. Next base: position 521,112,296 of record NC_056729.1, read on the forward strand.
CAATGGATCAACTCTTGGTTGCAGTGTTGTAATTAGGGCTATGGGAGTTAAGACACTATAGTTTACATTCATTTTGTGGCTCTGGAGATGGCATACAACCATATGTCTCGAAATGTCTTGTGGGATGTGGTACACCAGTAATGGGCCCTGGCATTTCATGCTATTTAATCTCTGTGTCAGCATTATTTCAAGTAAGCCACATAGATTCAAAGTGGACATAGGATTCTACCAAGGGTGTGTCTGGCCTCCTGTTTCCATTTTTAATTTTCACGAGTATGATAAAAAGGGTCAGCCAACATTTGGGGATTGTCCAGTTTGCAAATGTGAGGGTTGCATCTTGTTTTTTTTTGCAGATTATGCTGCCCCTTGATCTCAAATAATTGTGATCTCTGAGATACACTGAAGCAAAGCCAAAATAAAAAATGAGCACATCTACATCAGATGCCATTGTTCTATTCTGGAAAAGAATGGGACTAGCTTTGCAGGTGCAACATCTCAAGGGGAGAGTTTTAATATCCTAGGGTCATCTTCATGAATAAGAAGGAAGAAAATGGTTTCAGGTTCATGCCACAAGATATGCATTCCCATTAGCATTAAAGATAAATGCACAGTCTTTCTGGTGTAATGCTCATGCATAGAAATAGCACAGCAAATATGTAAATACATAGTCATTAAAATGCATAAAAAGTCCCTTGGAGTTGCACTTACCTATCCCAGAAAATCATTTAGTGTTCTATTCATCTACATGCATCCCAGTCATAGCCTCACTTCAGGATGTGTCCCTACCGAATGGTGCACTGCTGCAGTCATCCCTCTCCACAAAGGAGGAATGACTACAGATCCTGGGAAGTATCGCCCCATTAGCCTGATGAGTCTGATATGGAAAGCTATGGAACACATCATCATGGGCCTAATAAACACGGATATAGGGAATCTCCAAACTCTGGATTCCACACAGCTTGGTTTTGTGAAGGGTAGATCATGCCTGCTCAACATGGTCGACTTCTTTGAGTCAGTCACCAGAGCTGTGGATGAAGGCAAGGCAGTTCATACAGCCTCCCTTGATCTGGCCAAAGCCTTTGATACCATTTCCCACTCAGGAATCATAGAAAAGCTCACTAAGCTAGGCATCAACCCCTATATCACTAGGTGGGTTGCAAACTGGCTCACAGATAGAATCCACAGTGTGAAAGTAGCTGACTCCAAGTCAGACTGTTGACCTGTCATGAGCTGGAGGTGGCATAATGGTTAAGGTGTTTACCTTACAGCCAAAGGGTGCAGGGTTTGATTCTTGTGTGGGGTAATTGGCTAGGCGTAAAGTGGCCTCACAAAGGAAGTTAGCCTAGTACTGATCTATGAACCTATGAACCTATGAGTGGAGTCCCTCAGGGTTCGGTCCTGGGTCCTCTCCTGTTTGGTATCTACTTCTCTGAAGTCCAGGCCAACATGAAGGGACTCTGGCTGACAATGTTTGCAGATGATTGCAAGTTGGGAGCTATTATTAACTCCCCAAGTGATGTTGACATCCTACAGAAAGGCCTCACTGAGACCAATGACTGGTGTCAGAACCATAGCCTTAAACTCAATGCCAAAAAAATGTGTTGTCATCCCCTTCGGGAAAAACCCGGTTCCCATGAATTACCACATCGATGGTAGTCAACTGAACACAGAAGGCATTATAAGAGATCTGGGAACACAGGTTGTCAGCAACCTCTCTTTTGACCACCACATTCCCACTGTGGTCAGAAAGTCCTTCTATGTGGCACATCTCATTACTAAGGGTTTTGCATCCATGAAGAAAGAGGTCATTGTCTCCCTCTACTCTTCCCAAATTAGGCCAGTTATCAAGTACAATGCCCCATTTGGCATGTACCTCACTAGAAACTTGCAACAACTAGAAAGGCCACAAAAGTACCTCACAAAGAGGATCCTAGGCCTTAAACACTTGTCCCATATGGACAGACTCAAAAAACTCCAAATATTCTCTGTCTCATATCGCCTACTTAGAGACGATCTCTGCTTGACTTTCAAAGCCATATCTGACCCAGCTCTGTTAGAAATGCTACATCTAAAGAAATCCCAATCCCTCCGCACCACACGTTCCAGAGACCTCAACTTCATTACCACAATCAACAGAATGTGCTGGAGGGACAGGTTCATAACCCAGAGACTGCCCATGCTATGGAATAGACTTCCCATACATGTCAAACAGAGCACCTCACTGGCCCTCTTCAAAAGAAATATTGATGAGTGGATGGGAAATAGAAAATTCACTGAGGGGATCACTCCACTTGACAGAGGCACTGGGAACTAAGGTCGGATGGCATGATGCCAGGGTAATCCTATGGGCTAGGCTTGTAAAGGCCCCAGGGCCATTAGCCTAGTACACACCTATGAACTTATGAACCACCTGAGCTGAAATGAGCAAAGTAACATGTTGTACTTGTGCATGAACACAAGCCAACACACAAAAGAAAATGCCTCCATAGTTCTTACTCTGGCTTGAAATATGATGTGGATATAGTTATCTGAGGTAAGGTAAAATGTGTAGTCTATAGTGGATATGGTTAACATCCTGTTCATTACAATGACATGTTGCTGAGTTTGCTCCTGTGAATGTGGCACATTCTTGACTTTTGTATGGGGGTTTTACCCCTATATTACATCTTATTTAAATAACCATCCTCCAGTGCCATGTCTCTTTTGAAATAAGAGAAACTCATTGAAATGTGTTTTCAGCAAGTTTGTTCTCAATAACTAAGTCATTCCCCTGCAGTGCAATGGATTATTCTAGATAACATGTCCTAAAATGTCCATCTAAACCATATTAGATAAGAAACCATTTAGGTGCCAGTTTGACACAAGACTATTTATGACAAGTTTCAATCAAAATTCTTCAGAGCAAATGTGCTGTACTTGCAGGAACCATTCTCTAAATGTTGCTGTGGCAGGCTGGTTTAATGATCAGGGTGAATAGCCACAGTAAAAAAAAAGAAATATCTTTACAGTTTTTTTGAAATCAGTTTAGTTATTCAGCTATTTATTTGTATAATAATACACATTGACATTCACTGTGTCTAAGATTTTTACTGGTTGACAATGAACTGCTGTTTAATAGTTATATTTTTGCTCAGGCACTTGATGGCCAGCTATTAGCAGAGCTGGGCTGTTGTTTCTTCTAATGTTACAGCTAATTTTTTTCTTTCAAACAGCACGTGTATTTTTGATGTCTAACTATGCAATGTGAAGCAGAGTTCCTTCCTAACCCAAATGAAGTGTAACTTGGACAATTGGATGGATAAAGGGATATTCATCCCTGGTTTTGCACCTATGTCTCTAATGGACACAGGCAAACTGTAAGTGGTATCTCCCAGGCCCTTGCTTGTAAATGTTTCATCTCCCAAACCCCTGCTTACACTTATCAAGAGTACCAGAATTTGTCAGAGATTTGGGATGCATGGCTAGGCTTAAAAAGGCCCTTGTGGTCATTAGCCTAGCAAAGACCCATGAACTTATGAACCTATGTAATGTCAGAGTTGTGCAGCTAAGGAAGGCTTTGAAGTTTAACTGTATAAATGCGTGACGTGTGTGTGCTAGCTGAAAGAAATAAATTAATGCATTGATTTAACTTGAAGTGCTTTTTCACTTGTTACCTTGTTGCAAAACGAATGTTTTTTGCTGTGTGCTTAAATATTTCCCCTTGCAAATAGTGCAGTGTTCTACTTGAATTATATGTAAATATAATATAAAAAATAAAAATAAAAAAAAATGTAAAATAAAATAAAAATAAAATAAAAATTACTAAAGTAAAGTCTTTGAAAACCCTTTCCAGTAGAGAATGCATAAAGTACCATGAAATGCTGCTTTTGTCAATCTGTATTATGATAAACCCAGTTAACTATATGAGTTTAAAAGACCAGTGGCAAGCGCTAGAAGCCTTCTATGCCAAAGATGAGCAATCATCTCTCCTAGTGTTACAGATTTTGCATGAACTGATGAGAAGAAAACACTAGGATAGAAAGAGTAGTAATTTCATTAGTGTGGTTTGAAGTGGCAAGTTATTCACCTGTGTAACATTGTTTCCTGGATTTTCTCTTAATAGCTGGGACTGTCAAGAATCAACTTTATTTAATACTAGTTTTAAACATTTTATTTATTTACATTTTGTTGGTTAAGTCCCACTAGACCAATGACGAAGTTGTCCTCAGCAAAATTTACTTTAACTGTGTCCTTCTTGTTTCATTTTGGTATCTCACAAGGTGGGTTGCCATCCCCCAGCTCAAAACAGCTCCTGTTTATAAAAGACACTGTCTATGGCTATGTTTTTTAAGACCTGGTGAGTTCTGAAATATACCAGGCACAATATACCTTATGGAAATCTGGGTAGATGACAATTTTAGACTGCATTTAGCTGTATCTGTACCTCCAGTTCTGTGTTTGGATAACAGCTCTTGATAGTGAAATACTGACAAAGATATAACTGTTTTTATTCTTCATTTGGGATTTTCCAAATGAATGTTAAACATTCCTACACTTTGTTTTCATCTTTGGTGTAGTACTGAATTATAGAGCTTTTGTGGTGCATCTTCTACCCATTTCCCAAGCAACAAGTGTTCTCTGAGCTCCTTGCTGGCCTAGTCCAGGGGCACCCAATTGGCTGCTGTATGGTCATTTTAATGTGAGGGCTAATTGTGAGTCATATGGATTTCTTGTTGAGTTCCTTAGTCTTTGAAGAGTTTTGGCTTCACTCAGTTGGCACTACTGCTACCCATATAAACTCATTGGACTTGGTCTTTCAAACTGGTCTTGTGACTAAGGACCTAGTAGTAGAACTTCTTTTTCATTTGTTCATCCCCTTGTGACCTATAACATGACAATAATTGTGCCCCAGATATTGTATTTCTCAGGTTTGTTGTGCACATAACTCAAGGTTTGAGCTTCATGAGCTATGAAGCTTGGGAAGATGGCTGGATGACAACTGGTATAGGACCTGTTTATTGGAGGACAAACATATCTTGAATCCCCATTATGAATTACAGCAAATGGTGAGCTCATGTGGAAATGTGGAAAGGCAATTTTTCCATTGATTGAGAAATCTGCAATAGATAATTATCCTGTATTCCTTGTTTGTATGATGGACAAACCAGGTTGTACAGGAAGTGACATACATATTGATGCAATCCTATTTTATAACCTTTGACCTCTTGGATCCATGTCTGTTTGGTTTTAGATGAAAACAAAGTACAGAGTTAGCCCTCACTTGGCAAATTTCTAGCTTCCCTATGGTAGGTGTCAACAATAATATTCAGTCTTTGTCTTACTTGATCTGTCTGTGGCTAAGTATGATATCTTGACTGAGCCACTCATGTCCCTTTGTGAAAACTGCCATTGTAACTAACTGGTTTGCTGTCTTACATCATGGATCATGCTTAGTCTATGTTTTCTGGATTAAATTCATCAAGCAGAAAAGTGCTTTTCACATATTACTGAGCACACATAAACATTACTAATTTGTGTTGACAAAGTCTGACATCTTCAGTCTAAATTCCTTTCATTCTATACTCTCCAAAATTGATCACTAGAGGAGCCCACTCATCAGTGAAATTTAAATTCTACAGATATAATTATGTAACTATTTATATATTATATTACTACTGTGATTAAAGTTTAAAAAATGCATTGAGGCAAGTATTAATTACCGCTATGAGATAACTTAATGGAAATGAACAGTAAGGGTAACGTGAATTAGAAGAATTCTAATATTAAACCAAAGCCAGCTAGATCAAGAAGACAATATTTAATGAATTAAACACGTTTGTTCCAGACGTACAAAGGAACTTCACCAGAACTAAATGTTACATAACACAGAAGGCTTAAATATTCAAAAAAGACATGACTTAGTAACCTGACACCTAAAGACATTCCTAAATACTAAAAGTAATATCTGTAACAATTTTAATGAAATGTATAAAAATAATATGTATGAATACAAACTCTGTATAAAAAAAAAAAATCTTAAAAAAAAATCATAAATCACTGAAAATGCCCCCTTTGTTTTAAAATACATTTAATGTTAATATTGTCATTGAAACACAGGGTTGTCAGCTGCCAGCAGTAACTGCCACTGTATGTCTTTAACTTCTAGAAAATTATTAAAGTCCCCTATACGATTTAAATGAACAGTGTCAACTACTTTAAAAATACATTTGAAAACTCTGTGCAACCTAATGAAGGCTTATATCAATCATTATTTTTATTCTTATTTCAAATGGCTAAAATGTGTTCACATATGTTTGGCCAATCTTCTAGTTTATTTATCAACATAAACATTTTTACAACTCGAGCATGGTTAGCATGAACTATTCCTGCAGTATTACATCTGATCATTCCCTTAATAGTAAAACTTTTCTTTAGATGGTTAAAAACGAATGTACTATCTTCATTAATGTATCTATACTGCTTATAAAAATGGCATGGAAAAGTAGTCTCAGTTTTATCAGGTTTATTAATAACTAGTCTATTACATTAATCCCTTTTCTTTTCTAAAACATATTTTATATTGCTACACTTTTTAAATACAAAACATGTCTTAAAGCCCACTGCTTTACATAAATCACTATTCTCACATACAGTTTTCCAATTATGTGTAGCTTTTTTCTTTGAGTTCCTCAATATCAAATGAAAAAAAAAAGACTAGAAAGGCTTTGGAGTAGCCAGAAGTATAACCCATCCTATTCTCATCTTTACCTTTGGAAAGCATATTGATTAAAATAGGTTGAACATATACATGTCTTTTATAGATGATGTCATCAGAGATTATCATTCATTCACTTAAATTATATTCTCTATAAAAGAAACACATCATTAAAATTCACTTTCTATGTAAAAAGCTTCATAATTGGAAATTATCCTAGAAGCCCTAATATATTAATTCCTATCTATGTCCAGCTATACACTTTCAGGATGTTGCTTCTAAAATGCAAATAGTTATTAATGAAAGTCTTTTAATGAAATGATTTACTATTACATTTTTACTTATCAGCATCCATTTCTATTGTTAAATCTAAAAAACTGACGTTGGTCCTAAAATTACTAATGAGAAACTTTAAAAACCCTGTTACTGAGGTCTTTTAAAAAAATCAAAAAAACAGTTTTGTTGTACCAGTTCAAATAAAGATGAGTTCATCAATAAATCTCATATAAAAAGAAACAAATTTAAATAAATATTGTACCTTGCAATGAGCTATCCATAGATTGGTAAACGCAAGTGCTGCTCTAGCACCTATTGTCACTCCTTTAACTTTATGGAAAAGACTGTTGTAAACAAAAAAAAAGTTCACCAACATTACCTCAAACAACACACAGTTAGTATTGATGAAAATATTATAAAACATGGAAAACTTACTCAAGTAATCTCTAATATGTTCAATGCCTTCATTTGTGAGACGCAACTATATTCTACATGTACAACAAAAGAAAAACTTTCTGACCAACAAATTTGTAATTATTGTGTAGAACTCACAAAGACATACTTGTCGGCAGATCTGGATTTAACATAAAAATCTAAATATATAAAAATACCTTCTGCTTTGCAGTGTCTAACTATAAGAATATGTCTAAAAGGAGGATTATTTTCACTTTTATGAATTTTCAGGATTCAAAAAAAAAATAATAGCAGGCTGAAGCAATACCAATTCATAAATTCTGATGACATATTTGTTTTCTTTTCAGTGTTTAAAAACACTGCGCTAATATTATAAGCTTGCATTCAAAAGGTTGCACTCTGACTATACGTGATCATACATTAGAAGGGCCCGATCATACTCATATTGGTCTGTGTGCACATAGTCACATCTGTTCCAGATGTGTTATGATTCATGATTCTTTATTTATTTGTACCAGTGATTTAATGTTTGACTACAGTCTTACCTTAGCTTACGTTTAATCATGGTGCACCTTGTGAATGGTTCTTAGAATTTAGAACGAACATTAATGATAACAAAAGCGGCACAATTAAGCTGCAAAAGCAGTGGCCATTGTAAACAAAAATCTGCTTCTGAGTTCCCTAACATGCCATATAGAGGTAGAATGGAGGAAGGGGAAAGTATAACCCTCACCATTACACATATTTACCTGCCTAGAATCCCATGTATATTTTGCGCTCCTGGTAGGGCCACTCTTGGCAAATTGATGTAAGAATATAGTTCAAGGAATAAATGCGATTGGTGTGACAGTTTCTGCAAATATTTACAGATTCTGTTCTGGAAAATGTACACTAAGACACACCCCTGAAGCGAAGCTTGGAATGCTGGCAAATAGTTATTGGATGACACATGGAGCCCATTTGTGATTAACCTAAATACAGCTGCATGGAGCAGCTGTGTGGTCTCACCATCTGCAGAGTGCAAGGTTGGAGTAACATGGGATGCTAGTCATATGGAAGGGAGGAATGTGAAGGATTAAGACAGAGTAGGCACTGATAATAGAGACTGACTCTAGGGATGTGGAATGCCAGTTGACTGCTGTGGGATGAACCATAACTTCTGTAGAAAGCTGAAAATTATCAGCTAGATGTGGTTAGTCTTATCTTTATAGACACCACTGGTTCTACACTTCTAAGAAGTGGAGAAACTTTCTTTAATTCTGGAGCGGGCCATCATAAAAGGCCCTAGCATGGTGTGGGAATACGTAAAGGTGAAGGTCCCAACAGAGTGCTGTACTGTTGTAGTTTGTGCCAGTAGGCAAGGCAGTTACCTCAATGCAACTGCAAGCTACAAAAATAAAAATGATGTCTCTTGTGTGTAGATTTGCACCTGCATTAGTTAGCCTACACCTCCATACCATCAATAAGACCCAACATGTTAGAAATTTGATAAAACAAATGAACACAGTAATCAGGACTGTTCATAGAAATTCATATGATATAACAGAAGTAAACAGGATATATTACTGTGCATCTAAATTAATAACAGATAGAATTATACCATAAAAACACAGGGCTAAGGGAAAGGAAGGGGAGAAATAAAATACCATCATGGAAGTATCAAATAGAGAAAACTATAAGGCAATTAAGAAAAGAAGTGTCAGTGTTAGAAGTGTACAGAAGAGGGAAACAGATCAACAAAAATACTCAGAAAGACAGACGTGATAAAAGCAATGAGCAGTATTATAACAAATCAGGATTTATCATACACTATCGCAAATAATAAACTAAAGATATCAGCACAGGCAGAAAAACTTAAAAAATATGCAGATAAATATAAGTGAAAAGTACAAAATAAGCAATTTATTGATGACCCAAAAAAGTTTTATAGAGAATTGGGAAACAAGGAAAAAGGAGCTGAAACACCACCAAAAAAAAAAAAAAAGAAAGAAAGAAAAAAATCGACACATTTTGGAGAAATATCTATGAAAATCCTGTGGAACACATCAAAGATGCCGAATGGATAGAAGTAGTATAAAAAGAATAAGAAGTTCAAATGTACAGGATATGAAATGAAGTAACAGCCAAAGAAATTGAGACAAAATTAAGAAAAACTGCTAAATGGAAACCCCCAGGCCAAGATGCAGTACCTAACTTTCCGCTAAAAGTATTAACATCTTTACATGAAGCTTTAGCCATGAGTAAGAACTATTTATATGCAGACCCGAACAGACACCAACCTGGTTAACAACAGGAAAAACAATACTCATTCTTAAGAGCAAACCTGCAAGATATCCTAAAAACTATAGATCAATAACTTACCTTCTGATGATGCATAAAATAGAGTTTATAATCATTTAGAAGAAAGCTCAATCATGGCAATAGGACAAAAGAGTAACAAAAAAGTCATATGGAACAAAGGATAATTTGTTGTTAAAGTCATAATGGAGAATTGTAAAAAGGGGAAGAATCTAAGTATGGCATGGATTAACTACAAAAGAAGCATTTGACAGCATTCCACATTTATGGATAAAATAGTGAAAACATGAAATGGAGCAGAATAAAACGACAGCCAGCAGTTATAAAAGTAAAATGTCTTTAATGGAATCCAAACGTAAGCTCTTTCACAGTTACAAAGACTGCTTCTTCAGACGATACTATTAGTCAAAAACCTTTATTCCTTAAATACAGTGCTTAACATTCAAATGCACTACCTTCCTGATTGCTTGTTACACATTTAAAGACATACCATCATTGTTACTGCAAAAACATATAGTACTAAATACATTTACTAAAACTAGTATAATAAAATATGTAGCTATAACCACATTACCTATTTAGTATATGTATCTATATAATATGCCAATTACATATAAATAACCTATAAAAAATAAAAATAAAAATGTTTGTAAAAAAAGTGTTACTGTACTACGCCACCAGTATACACACATTGTTTAACATCCTATTAAAACTACGTTATCTACGCAGAGGTCTAGCTTTCAGTATGAAAAAGTGACAAAGAAATCTTTAATAACACTTTAAACAGTTAACTCACACTCTCTTTATTGTTCATAGAAAAGTAGCTAGCTTATACAGGTATGTTGATTAGTATCCAGAGGTTAAGTGAGGTAGTTAGTCAGTGTTAGCACAGGGGCATAACCACTGTGATTTAAAGTATGGCTTCAGTTTGCATTTAAATAGGTTTGTTGAGGAAAGGGAGGTCAGGTCACTGGGGAGTGAGTTCCAGGTTTTACCAACAGTATTAGTGAACAGAGAATCACCAGCCAAATTGTTAGTTTTACTTATTTGTACAAGTAGTTTATTTGATGACCGTAGGGTCTTGAGTTTATTATAGGGGGTGATAAAGTTTGTAAGTATTGCTGTATTAGTAGGTTGATATAGGATTTTGTGGGCAACTGTTAGTTGGCTAAATTGTAGTGAATTTGGCAACTCTAACCATCCTAGTTGTTGAAGATTGTTACAATGATGGGTTCTGTAGGTAGAACCAGTTGCAAATCTGGCAATATTGTTCTAGGAGATAGCCAGCTTGTTCAAGTTGCTTTTACATAGTTTAGTATATATAGGGGAGGCATAAAGAAGGGTAGAGATTAAGTGGGTACGGGCAATAGTGGTCCTGGCTAGGGGGGGTCAAAAAGGGTTTGATCCTGTAGAGGGAACCCAATTTTTTGCTGACTGTTTTTATAGTATTGTTAATATGGGAATCATAGGTAAGGTTGTTCTCTTTTAGTACCGCAAGTAGTTTTGTAGTAATATCAGGAGATATGATAGTACCATTGCTTGACGTGACATTAAAATTATGAGGGGGGGCCCTACGGGTTGGAGTGAATAGTAGCAATTTTTATTTTTTTGGGGTTCAGGATGAGACATCGGTGTAGTAGCCATTTTTCGAATACATTAAAAACATTTTGGGTTAGGGACTGCAGATCTTCTGGAGAAGTAGCAGAGCATATTAATGTGGAATCATCCGCGTATTGGATACAGGTAGCTTGACGTATTTCAGAACGTAGGTCATTTATAAAAAATAGAAAATAGAAGAGGACCTAATATGGAGCCTTCAGGGACACCAAGGGCAATTGGGAAGTGGGAAGATAAGTTATTTTCCCATAGTACAGCCTGCTGCCTGTTGTTTAAGTAAGATTGGAACCATTGTATAGCTAGTGTCTCTAGTGACAGGTTTTTGAGTATGTTTATGAGTAAGGTGTGGTTAACCATATCGAAAGCTTTTGATAGATCAATAAAGAGAGCAGAGGATAGAGTGTCATTATTGCGATTTTTATTAATACATTCAGAGAATGATAAAAGAGCAGAGGTGGTGTTATGAAATGGTCTGAAACCATGTTGACAGTTAGCTAGTAAGTTGTTTTCTAATAGGGATGTGCCTCTTCTGTTCTTTTTTCCTCGATCTCCTGAATAATACGCCTAACTTTGTGTGTACTATATCTCCTTTTTAAAATCTATGCTCCAATTCTTCTGTTTCTGTCACAAAAACCTCATCCTTTTTACATAACCTGGAAATTCTCGTAGCTCCTGTTCCAATATTGTGGTGCCTGCATTAACACAAGACATTTTTAATACAGGACTAGCTACTGTCCCTGCATCTAACCAAACAGTGCATGCACCATCACTAGATTCCTGTAGCAAGGAGGCTGTTAATTTTATACAACAGCAGGGGGCTGGAAGGAAAGAGGCCAGCACAAACCACAGGCTGCAGGCTGAACTCGGTGAACACATGCAGCTCATGACTGCAGTTGAAGCTACGACCTGTAGGGGGAACTCTAACTGCACGAATGATGGTAAACAGCAGCAGGTTTTTTTATCCATTCCATCTGCCTATGTCCAAGGAAAAGAGGAGCTTGTTTCATTGTCCCAGGAGCCAGAACAGAACAAGGGTCAAGAGGAAACAGGAAATCGACTAACAGCACACACCAACTATAAAGTAAATGTGGACAGTCAAAGACAATTCTTGATTTGGAACATTTCTAACAGAGTGTTAACTGAGACTGAAAAAGCAGTACTTGAGAAGGGCCTTTCCTTCATTCCTTCTCAGAAAGCAATGGTAACAGACTTTAATTTGGACTTAAAGTGTTTTATAAGAAATGTAATGTTAAAGTTGAATTTTGCAAGTATTAAGTTTGATGAAATGCCATTTCAATTTAGCAAACCTAGTACTTACATTCCAATAAATCAAGTGCTGGACGTTTTTGAAAAACTGTGTATAGAAGAGTTGTATAAAAACTGTAATGCAAGGAATGTACATATGACATATAATAATCTAAGTTTGAGTATAAGGCACTTGTTAATTTACAAACAGATAATACCATTGTTATATGCCCAGCAGATAAGGGCGGTCCTGTAGTAGTAATGGATTATCAACATTATGTTACCAGTATGAGAAGAATTTTGATGGAGGATGGAGCTTTTAAGCTGGTTACACAAAGGGAAGTGGATGGTATAATAAATAGAGTGAATAATGTATTAGAAGAGAGTTTACTATCTAGATCTATTGAGCATTCCCTATATAAGTATTTTAAAATAGAGGAACCTCTTATTGCAATCATGCATGGCATGCCCAAAATACATAAACACCCCACTAACCCTCCATTAAAATGATAGTTTCAGGGAGAAATTGATGCACAGAGTCAATTTCTATTTTCTTAGATAAAAAGTTTAAACCTTTATTAGAATGTAGTTCTATAATTTTGTGAGACTCAAATATTTTCTGAGAGCTTTATATGCTTTCTTTAGGGACCAAGACAGTATGGTTGACCTCATTCTGGTAACTTTAGATGTTCAGTCATTATTTAAAAAAATACCTAATGAAAGTGGAATAACTATGCTACAACAATATTTCGTTAAGCATAATAGGTATGATATCAAGTATATAGATTTATTATGCCTCCTTATGGAGACAGTTTTGGAAAACAATATATTTATGTTTGAGAAGGACATCTATTTACAACTGGATGGCGTAGCTATGGGCACATCCTGTGCAAATAGCTATGCCAACCTGGTGATGGCCACTTGGGAGCAAGGGGCCATAATGTAGAGACTATACAGGGAACAAGTATGCTTCTACCAACAGTTTGCAGATGACCTTTTTTTAATATGGACAGGCACAGAAGAAGAGCTGGAGGCTTTTAATTTCTATATTAATGGTGTTATATCCTTTTTGAACTTTACCATGGAATATTCTTATGAGTATATATCCTATTTGAACAACGTGTGTCCAAGCCTTGAACATGGGATGTTAGCACCAAAGTGCATAGGAAAACTTGTCATAGAAATAATCTACTACACCCATTCACTAGGTTGAATAAGGAGAAAGTAACAGTCAGCTGCCTGTCAGGTGCCAGGATCCGACACATAATGCATGCACTCAGGTCGCTCAACAACAGGTACAAATATGACTCTGTCATTGTACATGTGGGTGTGAATGACCTGAGATGTACCTTCCTGGACTACATGAAAAGAGACATGGAGGAGTTCTCGGATTATGTAGCCCAGGCGGGTATGACCCTAGCCCTGAGCAGCATCCTACCATCAATCAGAATGATACCACAGTACAAGCAGAAAATTATTGATTTCAACAATTGGTTAAGTTTCTGGTGTCATTCTAAGGGGATCCAGTATCTGTCTGCCTGGGATGACATGATTGACAGACCATGATGCTTTGCCAGAGATGGCCTGCATCTGTCACCCCTGGGCTTCCGGATACTGGCCAAGGCTCTTGCAACCCCTATAATGCCTTTTTTAGGTGGTGTTCCAAAGACCAAATTACCACCGTAACAGCTACAAACAAATGCAATCTGAGGGTCATGTTGCTCAATGCTAGAAGTCTAAATCTCAAAATGCACTCACTTAAGAAACTCCTTAAAATGGAGAACATTAACATTTGTGCTGTAACAGAGACCTGGTTCAAGGTAGCAGAAAGCACCCCCTGGACTACCAGGCTATAACTCATTCCACACCTTTTGGCCCTAGAACTTAGACCGAAGCTCCAAAAGCGTTGGTGTCTCCATATTCATAAAGGATGCACACACCTCCAAACTGGTAGTCCAACATAATGCATCAGAGATACTTCAGGTGCAGCTAACATTGGGTAAGACAGCGATTCAGGCCGTAGTCTGCTATAGGTCCCCAACCATGTCCCAGGACTTGCACTCCATGTTCCTAAGCATGCTGGAGAATATTAGGGTCCAACCTAACACTCTCTTACTAGGCAACTTCAACTACTCCTCCATTAACTGGGTAAACTACTCATGTACCAATACACTTGCCCAATGTTTCCTGGAGTTCATTAATTCCAATGCTCTGGAGCAGCTCGTTCTTACCCCCACTAGAGGTAGCAACATCCTTGACCTGGTCATTGCTAACATGGGCGACCGTTGCTCTTCACCGATAGTCAGGTCCTCCCTGGTTAGATCCAACCACAAACTAATCACCTTGGAAATCCACATCCCCCCCCAGCAAAGGTAACCACCATGAAAAACTTCTCCAAAGCTAACTTTGGGATCCTAAAACAGAGGTGGCTAACTTCACGGCACCCATGCAAATGGAGAATAGTTGCATGACTGCAGAATCATACACCAATGCACTGTACGAACACGTACACAAATGCATGGATATCACCATACCCAATAGAACCAAAACACTCTCCTCCAAAAAAGGAAGCCAATCTGGTGGTCCCCTGCCATAAACAAACTCTACAACAGAAGGAGGAAACTGATGCAGAATAAAGTGAAGTCCCAAGACTGGAAAAACTCCCTTATCTGCCTCATCAAATCCTCTAAAGCTAGGTATGAAAACAGAATTGCAGCAGATAGTAAAGACTACCACAAGGCCTTCTATAGTTATGTAAAGAATCTCCATGGCAATACCCAGATTTACTCTGAGCTACTGCACAATGATACCTCCTATACTGAGCCAACAGATATTGCCAGTATACTGGCCGATAGATTCAGTGCCAACTTTACCCCCCCAAAGGACCAATCACAATACCAGTAGATTGCCAGGCACCCAGTATTACTGCTACACAGGTTAAAACAGCACTGTCCAAGGCCACGAATACAGCTTCTGTGGGATCTGACAATATCCCTGGTTGTGTTCTACATGAACTACAGAGTGAACTGGAGCCTCACTTGTGTGCTCTGTTCAATTACAGCCTCACCTCAGACATTGTCCCTGCTGAATGGCGCACTGCTACAGTTATCCCTCTCCATAAAGGAGGAGCAACTACAGACCCTGGAAACTATCACCCCATTAGCCTAAAGAGTCTGATATGCAAAGATATGGAATGCATCATCATGGACCTAATAAACAAGGATAAAAGGAATCTCTAAACTCTGTATCCCACACAGTTTGGTTTTGTGAGGGGTAGATCATACCTGCTCAACGTGGTTGACTTATTTGAGTCAATCACCATAGCTGTGGATGAAGGCAAGGTGGTTAAATACAACCTAGCTTGATCTGGCCAAGGCTTTTGATACCATTCCCCACTCAGGAATCATAGAAAAACTCACTAAACTTGCCATCAACCCCTATATCACTAGGTGGGTTTCAAACTGGTTCACAGATAGAACCCACAGTGTGAAAGCAGCTGACTCCAAGTGAGACTGCCGATTAGTCATGAGAGGAGTCCTACAGGGTTCGGTCCTGGGTCCTCTCCTGTTTTGTATTTATTTCCCTGAAGTCCAGGCCAACATGAAGGGACTCTGGCTGACAAATTCGCAGACGATTGCAAGTTGGGAGCTATTATTAACTCCCCAAGTGATGTTGACATCCTATAGAATTGTCTCACTGTGACCAATGACTGGTGTTAGAACCATGGCCTTAAGCTCAATGCCAAAAAATGTATCGTCATTCCCTTTGGGAAAAACCCAGTTCCCATGAATTACCACAATGATGGTAGTCCACTGAACAGAGAAGATGTTATAAGAGATCTGGGAACACAGGTTGACAGCAACCTCTCTTTTGATCACCACATTGCCACTCTGGTCAGAAAGTCCTTCTATGTGGCACATCTCATTACTAAGGGTTTTGCATCCAGGAAAAAAGAGGTCATTGTCTCCCTCTACTCTTCCCTCATTAGGCCAGTCATCAAGTACAATGCCCCATTTGGCATGTACCTCACTAGACACCTGCAACAACTGGAGAGGCCACAAAAGTACCTCACAAAGAGGATCCTAGGCCTTAAACACTTGTCCTATATGGACAGACTCAAAAAACGTCAACTATTCTTTGTCTCATATCGCCTACTTAGAGGTGATCTCTGCTTGACTTACAAAGCCATGTCTGACCCAGCTCTGTTAGAAATGCTACATCTAAAAAAATCCCAATCCCTTCACACCACATGCTCCAGAGACCTCAACCTCATTACCACAATTAACAGAACATGCTGTAGGGACAGGTGGACTGCCCATGCTATGGAACAGACTTCCCATACATGTCAAGCAGAGCACCTCGTTGACCCTCTTCAAGGGAAATTTTGATGAGTGGATGAGAAATAGAAAATTCACCCCGGGGATAACACCAGTGGCTCTACTCAACAGAGGCACTGGGAACTAAGGTCAGGTGGCACTATGCCAGGGTAATCATATGGCTAGGCTTGTAAAGGCCCCAGGGCCATTAGCCTAGTACACGCCTATGAACCTATGAACACCGAAGTAGCATGCATCTCCCACACGTATTTGATAATAATGTATAAGTTATGAGAATTTCCAGGTTATGTAAAAAGGATGAGGTTTTTGTGACAGAAATAGAAGAATTGGAGCATAGATTTTTAAGCAGGGGATATAGTACACACAAAGTTAGGAGTATTATTCAGGAGGCCAAGAAAAAAAGAACAGAAGAGGCACATCCCTATTTCTCTGAAGTAATTGAGGGGATGGAAGTTCAAATGCAGGGTAACAATAAGCACAATATAGTGAGATTACCTGTTTATTTTTCAAGTAATGCTAGAACAGCCACTAATATATATAAGAAGTTTTGACCTACCCTAGCAGCTGATGAAAAGATACTAGGCATCGTTGGTAATAATCCGAGTTTTACATATTAAAATATGAAATCCCTGAAAAGAAGGTTATGTTATTCAGTGGGTAGGAATACTCAGCAAAATACTGAGTTTGGAATGGGTACTAGTCCCTGTAATAGGGGTAACTTTTGTGAATACATAAATCCAACAGGACAGTTCTACCATCCAGATTTTGATAGGACATTCACATTTAATGTTGTAGCTATGTGTGACACAACAAATGTGGTCTATTTAGCCCACTGCATAAGCTATGGCTCATTCTATTTGGGCAAAACTGATCAGAGACTACGTGATAGGATAAGGGAACATATATATATATATATATATATATAATACCAGAACCACCACTAATGCCTTAGCTAAACATGTCATTCTGTCATTCACAAAGGTGACACACATAAATGTCACTTCTTAGTTATGGAAAAAAACTGAATTGGATGGGAGATACGGAGATGTTAAGAATAAGACAGAAGCAAATGAAACCCACTGGATTATTAAACTAATAGCTGAAAGTGGCAGTGTTTTGAATGACAAAGTCCTCATTAAACCAATACTGAAAGCTAGACCTCTGCGTAGATAACATAGTTTTAATAAGATGTTAAACAATGTGTGCATACTGGTGGCGTAGTAGAGTAACACGTTTTTTTTTTTTTACAAAAATTTTTATTTTTATTTTTTATAGGTTGTTTATATGTAATTTGCATATTGTATAGATACATAGACTAAATAGGTAATGTAGTTATAGCTACATTTTTTTATACTAGTTTTAGAAAATGCATTTAGTACTAGTTGCTTCTGCAGTAACAATGATGGTGTTTCTTTAAATGTGTAACAAGGAAGCAGAAAGGTAATGCATTTGAATGTTAAGCACTGTATTTAAGGGACAAAGGTTTCTGACTAATAGTATCATCTGATGAAGCAGTCTTTGTAACTGTGAAAGCACTTACATTTGGATTCCATTAAAGACATTTTACTTTTATAACTGCTGGCCATCATTTTATTTTGTTCCATTTTATGTTTTTCCTGTTGGTTGTCCTGTGGAACAGGCTATTTATCTGGTGTATTGTTGTGCTGTTGTGCTATGGATAAAATAGTGCTTTCAAATGTATAAGATACACCCTATACTGATCGATTACATTACAGCAATCACAAAACAGTGGCAAGCCACTTTGCATTTAAGCCATGAAAAAGGACAAATGATTATTCCAGCGATAAAAATTCAAAGGGGGATATTCCAGGGTAACTCTTAGTCACCACTGCTGTTTTGTCTTGCCCTTAACCCATTAAGCTGTTTATGTAACAGATTAGGTCATGGCTACAATTTGGCTCCCAGAAAACAACAAAATGTAAAGACTTCTCACCTTCTCTTTGTGGATGATTTAAAACTGAATAGTTTGTCGGATGAGGAACTGAAAGCTCAACTACAACTGGTCAAAACTTTATCACATGATATAAAAATGTCATTTGGTCTGGATAAATGTGAAAAAGCAACTTTTAAAGCAGGAAAGCTGCAGCACCAAGAAAATATTAGTCTGGGACAGGAATGTAATATAAAGGAACTTGAGCTGGAGGCAGTGTATAAATATTTGGGATCTGATGAAGGGTCAAGAATAAAACATGAACAAATGCAAATAAAACAATAAGGAATATTTTAGAAGACTAAAATTAATACAGAAAATAGCCCTGTCATCTAGAAACGAAGTTCAATTTATAAACCAATTTGTTCTTCCTGTCCCAACTTACTGTTTTGGAGTGATTGACTGGCCCCAAAAGGTATTGGATAAGTTGGACAAGAAAATAAGAAAAATGATTCATGCTTATCAAATGATTTGTAAAAATCAGTGCATACCAAGATTATATATTCCCCATTCTGAAGGAGGTATGGGCCTCCTCAAAACTGAATACATGTATAGATCTGCAATCATAGAACTCTGTACATATCTGCTGACCTCGCAAGATCGAAACACAGTGAAAGCTTTAAAACATGGAGAAAAAGTCTAAGATGACTTCCCTGCTTACGTTAGCAGAAGCATATCGGCGTCAAGCAGGAATGGAAATCAAAGCAGAAGTAGGTAAAAATCAGGCAGCAACTGAATGTGCCAAAAACAAAAGAAAGAATATAAGGTGAAGGATCAGATGAGAAGGCAAGAAATGTGAAAAATGCATAAATATAGATGCAACCTCTTGTTGATCAGGACTTTAAACCAAAAGATGGAAGGTTAATATTGGCAGCCCAGGATAGTGGACTACATAAACATTGGTTTACAAAATCCACTGAACATGTGGGAGAAACAGACAAACATAGGTTTTGTAAAGCAGAACTGGAAACAGTCACACATCTTGTTGTTGGGTGTAATGCACTAATGGCAGAAGGACTGTATTCTGAAATAACATAATAATGTGGCAAGACTGTTGCATTGGTGATTGTGCAAACACTATAAAATTGAAGTAGCTGATTAGCATTGGAAACATGAGCCACAAAGCATTATAGAAAATGATGAAATTTATATCACATGGGCTCACCCATTGCCAACAGTTCAAAAACAGATGTGAGAAAACCAAATATAGTAGTCCATGAAAAGAAGACAAAAGTAGCATTGATCATTGAAATTGCTACACCCAGCGATTACAGTGTCCTACATGGAGAGAAACACAAAGTCATAAAATACCAGGATTTGCAGGCAGAAACAAGGGGAATGTGGAAGAAGGATACCTAGACAGTTCTAATAGCAGTAGGAGCAAAGGGACTCATAAAAATAATTCATAATTGTATTTAGATATGTTACCGATACATGTAACTCCATAAGAATTGCAGAAGGAGTCAGTTCTGGGCACATTGCTGGTGCTGTGAAGAGCACGTCTGGCTAGCATCAAAGATTGAAACAATACTAATTTCATGAACTTTAATCATACTTTGACTTAGGAATGAGGGTCGATTCTCATCATGGTATTAGAAATCCAAAAGACCTGGAAAAATTAAACAGGAAGAAATCATAATGACCAGTTTCTAACTGGTAATCTCAGCTGGTCAGTTGTGATACATATTTTAGCTTGTTTTGGTAGGATTCTAGTGACAGAGGAGTTGCTGTTTATGCAAGAATGCTGTGCACTGTTTTGGGGAGTTTCTTTCCTTCTCTTTGTTGTGTGAATCTGGAGCTGACCTATTTAAGTGCAAAGGTGTGTGGGACCTGTTCCCCCAACACAGGAGTGCAGGGAGGCTTACCCCACCTTCATATTTATTTATTAGCAGTTGTTTAATGGAGTTAGTCCGAATGGGTCTAAAAAATCTCTTTTTCAGTAGAGGTGCATGGGGAAAGGCAAAAGTACAAAATACAGTTTTAATTAATGATTATTTTATTTATTTATTTATTTATTTTACATTTGTTGACCGGGATTGTCTGACTGAACTGAAGAGCCCTTTTTCAGCAGAGGCCCGGGGAGAAAAGCTCCAACATATCATACAATTTTCATTATAAATTAGCATTAAACAGCAATGTTACAGGATTATTACAAGACATTAAGTAGCAATACAATGTTATACAGTGTCAATAATCAGGAGTATAGCATAACTATTTCAAGATGTATAAAAAGAAATATGTCATTAAGATGAATATAGTTTTTGGGGTAAGTGGTTAAAAAACCCAGTTTTATCATGATGCAGTTGCATGAAGGCAAGACAGTTACAATAGAATGTTTCTCTGAGGCAATTTGCTTAATAGATTTTAGAAGACAGTAGAAAGAGTAGTCAAGGAAGATTAGAGAGAGCTAGTGAGAAGAGTGAGTTAAGGGCAGAAAGTAGATTAAGGTATGAGAAGTAGGGGATGTTAAGGAGGGAGAGTGCAGTGACATGACCAGTGACTTTTTAAGTGCTCTTTGGTGGCTGTCTTAAATTGTTTAGGATGTGTAAGGGTCCTGATTTCTAATGGGAGCCTATTCCAGGCAATAGTGGGGTGATAGCCGTACATGTTGCGTCCAGATTTAGACTTGGGTTTGTAGATTTGTAGTAGGTCTTGGTTAGAGCTTCAGAGAGGTCTGGAGGGAGAATAATGGGAGATGAGAGGGGATAGTGCTGGGCAGTAGGAAGGCTGGTATAGGATAGAATGGATGATCTGGAGCTGAGAGAGAAGAAGCTGGTGGGGTAATTCAAGCCAGTTTAGATGTTTTCGAGAGAGACAGTGATGAGATTTGTAGGTTTGTTGGGCAACAAATCTAGCTACCTTGTTGTAGGATAATTCGAGTTTGGTCATGAGTGCTGAGTTAAGATTTGTGAGAATTTGAAAATTGTACATTATACTGGGTAGACGGTAAGTAAGAGAGAGAGAGTAATCTTGGCTTCAGAGGTAAGGAATTTCTTGTTATGGTAAAGGAGCCCTAGTTTTGAATGTGTCTTTTTGATACAGTTATTAACATGCAAGTCGATGGTTATGCCTATGAGCTTAGTACTGGATTCTACCTGAATGGGAGTGTTATTAAGGGGCTGTATGGAGAAGGAGGGTTTAATATTTATGAACTTTTTAGGTATGAAAAGTAACAGCATTGTTTTTTTTTAGGGTTAAGGATGAGCTGGTTGTTGGAGAGCCATGTTTCAACTAAGTTAAAAGATGCCTGAGTAGCTGAGAAGAGCTTAGAGGGAGAGTTGGCTGTGGTGATGACTGTAGAGTCATCTGCGTATTGTACTAAAGATGACTGAGTACAGGAGGTATAGAGCTGTTTAGTAAAGATATTAAAAAGTAAAGGCCCTAGGATAGACCCTTGAGGTAGACCCATTTTGACAGGGAGAGGAGGGGAGAGTGCAGAGTGCCATGTCACTGATTGAGATCTATCAGTGAGGTAGCTGGAGTACCATGCAACATTATCAGGAGAGAAGTTGAGGTTATGCAGTTTGTGCAGCAGAAGAAAGTGTGAGACAGTGTCAAAAGCTTTTGAGAGGTCCAAGAATAGGCAAGAAATAAGTTTATGGTCATCCATGGCTATAGAGACTGTGTTGAGGAAGGATAATAGAGCTGTAGTGGTGCTATGTTTGGGTCTGAAGCCATGTTGAGTGGTGTAAGCAGATTTTCCTGTATTAGATACTGCATAACTTGTTTATGAATACATTTTTCTAGTACTTTAGAGAGAGAGGAGAGGATAGTGATAGGTCTAAAGTTGGAGCTATCAGAGGAGTTACCTCCTTTGTGTATAGGTAGAGTGTAGCATTGTTTCCAGATGGAAGGGACTTTAGATTCAGAGATAGAGTGATTAATTAGGATAGATACAGGGAGAGCAAGAGAGTGAGCTGCTAGTAGACAAAAGTGGAAGGAATATTGTCAGCTGATGCTGAGCATGGTTTTAATTTAGAGAGTAGAGTTTTGATGTAGCTAGTAGGTACAGGTTTGAGGGAGATGGTATTTGAGGAGATAGTATTAGGAGGAGGTTCAGAAAAGTCAGAGATGTTAGTAGTAGAGGAGTTTGGGTTAAGGTTCAGTAGCTTAGATATTGAATCGATAAAATAGGTATTGAAGATAGTGGCAGTTTCTTCAGATGTCTTGTCTGGGCATGGATTGGGGGAGCTAAGATTACCGAGATGTAATATTTGATTAATAGAGTTCCAGAATTTTTTAGGATTAGATTTTTGGGCTGTGGGGGGTTTGTTAAAGAAGTCCTGTTTATCTTTGTTTATGTGTTTTTTTTGTCAGATTTCTGAGTTCTTTATATTTTTGTAAGTCTGCAGAGAGCTTAGTTTGTGACCATTTTTTCCATAGTTTGTCTCTAGTTATCATAAGGGTACGAGTGGCTTTTGAAAGCCATGGAGATATGGTGGACTTAATTTGGACTTTGCGATGGGGAGCAAGTGAGTCTAAGATGCTAAGGAAGGTGGAGTTGAAAGCTAGGACTGCTTCTTCTAGTGGGAGTTGGGTAAGAAATTTCCAGTTTACTTTAGAGAGGAGGGCATTAAAGGTTTCTGGATGGAAGTTAGAGAGTTTACGACAAGTGATAAATTTAGGAGGTTTTGAGAAGTGGGGAGTGAACCTAAGCACTTTTATAGGGCAGTGATTGCTCAGGGTGTTTGGTAGAGTTTGAGGGTTATGATATTTGGAAGGATTAGATACAAGTACCCAGTCAATAAGAATACTAGATGTGTGAGAGTTGTTTGTATGGGTGGGTTGGGAGATTACAGTATGGTAAACAGAACACAAAATTACAATAGGAGTATGGTGATTCCATTTGGATCAGGAGCAAGGGGAATTAAAGATAAAGTTACAAAGAACTGGGTTATTTTCAAAGGAAATCCAGAAATCATAGAGGTAATAGGTTATGAACCATATTTTGTTTACAAAACTGGTAAGAATTGTAAATACCTTTCTGAACATGGTAAGATTGAAGTTTTCCCTTCTTTAAAGGGTACAAGTCGATGTGGAACATATAAGCAATGTTCATATATAATGTTAGGGCAAAGTTTAAACCTTCAAGGTATACCCTTTCCTATTAAGTTAAAGAATGGCAACTGTAACACTAAAGTATAGTTTATATAGTGGTATGTGACAGATGTGTTTTTTATTATGTAGGGAAGACTAAGAGGCAATTAAAGAAGAGAATTTATGAACATCTTTATGCTATTTTAAAGCAAATTCTAACAATTCACTGTTTAAACACACTTTGGTGTGCCAGGGCTTTACAAAGTTTAGTTTTGGTATTTTGGAAGTGGTCCCTTAAAATCCCAGAGGTGGATGGTGGGAACTGGAGTTAGAAATTAAAGAGTTACAGTGACAAATTAAGTGACATGCTACTAACTCTTCTAGGATTAATGAGAATCTTTCCATTCTCCCTATTTTAAAGAAGAGGTCATTAGATCTGTAAGTGATGCTAATATTATTAGGTTTGAGATGTATTTAAATATAATTTTTGTATTTGTCAATAGGTTACAACGTAGTTTTAATAAATCATTTTACAACAAAACATAGTTGGGTAACAAACGGTAGGCAATATTATTAGATCAAATGTGATTTTTAGTGTATTCATAAGTTAGTATAGTTGAAAATTTAGTGTGTATATTTTTATTATTTAAGTTCTTAGGAAAGGTGTCTTTAAGATAATAATTGTATAATTGTTTAATGGGTGTAATTTTATTATATAATGTTATATTTTGCAAGGTTTTACATGTTCTGAAGAAGTCTATTTGGTAAGAACGAAAGCGCTTGACATGTTAGTGTTTAATAAACTTTTGTTTGACGGCTTAAAGATTATTTATATTTTCGCTTTTTTTTTTCCCCCTTCTTGTTAGTGGCTTTTTGCAGGAAAGATAAGTGAAACAATAATGAGAAGGGGAAAAGAAAACATGTAGGTTCAGGACAGTGAGTGTTATAGGTGAGAGGAGGAGGCAAATGAAGGATAGAGAGTATATAAGGATGTCTTGTGAAAATGTGAGAGGTGAAAAGACCAGATTGGGATGAAGAAATAGAAAGCTGAATTCACATTTTTTTAATCTGTGTGGGAAGCATGTTGCTCAGTTGTTTTGTTCATCAGTAGTGACTGACAGGTATTTCACTACGTGATCATGCCTATATCATTCAAAAGTGAAGCCCTATTAGTTCTCTGGAGTATCGGGGATTTTGGTACCACAATAGTGCTGTTGCTGTACAGTGCACCACTGGGTAGTGACTTGTTAGTTTTGTTTTGGACTTCACTTTTCATTTACAGAATGACTGATGTATCAGAAAGGCAGCACTCACTGAAAGCTTTTGTATGGAAATAGTTTGGTTAGACCATGGAGAATGACTTTCAAATAGCCTCAATGAGGTTCTGAAAAATCTTGCTGCAGTTCAGTGTGCAAGGAGGGGGTTGCATATTGTCCAGGTTGTTCTCAGCAGGGCTGCAAAATGTTGACTACAAATCAGGACAATGTCAGAAGGATAAAATAACACATAGAGAAAATCCTGAACCTGCTGGATGTATCCTCCTCGACGCATGCATACTAAATAGTTGAAGTTTCAGCTTTCAGTGTGCAGTTGTTTATCTTCAGGATGTCGACATGCATGTTAGTCAACCAATTGAAGTTAAATCATTATTTTATATGTGTGCTTACTAAGTCACATGCCATTTTCCTACAGAATCTAGACTGAATATTCAAATAAAAATACTTAGAATTGTAAACAAATGCAAAAATGATTTATTGGTCTCTCCAGTGTTCTGTATCTTTATAAATTTCAGTGAGGTCTAACTTATGTAAGTACCAATATCTATTTTTTTTCCACAGGAACAGTCCAATGTCTCCTACATTTGTATCCAGTTGGCCAAATTGTTCCATGGGGGAAAGAGAGACAGGCATCCGCAGACTAGGTGAAAGCCTTACAGACCATTCTATCATACCCAGGAAGAACAGTTTGCCCATTAACTCCCCAATGGTGAGAGTTGGGAGGTAGAGAGTGGGTTGTGTCCTGTGAGTTAGCCTACCCTTCCACTAGTGCAGCATTCCTTCTTCCACAACGGCTGACTGATCTCTGCTGCAGGGAGTATGCTTTCATATGCTCACTTGGCTGCATGCATATAGACTATGGCAGTACATTTTCATATGCTCAAGCTTTATGATTGCAACACCTAGTATTCCTGCTAGATGTCACCTGAATGGCAAGACAGATCCACCCCCACACCCCTCAGAATGTCAGAGTCAGCAGTGTACACTCATTCCCATCCTTCTTAAACAGCTGCATGGGGCATCTGAGCTGACATTCAAAATTAGGTCAAAATGGTTGTAGTCAGGACATCACCTGTCTATGCCACAGGGAACTGGATGTACCAACATCTATTTACTATGTGCTGTGGGCATATCCTACATTCTCAAGCAAACAGGAAAGAGAAATTGTGAATGCCAGAACACTGCAGGTTGGATATACCTCATTCTGTAACCATAATAAGATGCCAAGAGCCTACTTTTCGACATCCATATTTCACAAACAATCAAAAAGGTCCATAAAAAAATGGGAACACTATATAGACACAGAAAATCCCTCACAAGACAAGCTTGGATTACCCTTGCCAAAACTGACCTACTGTCCACTCTAATCTATGCCGCTCCTATCCTTACCAAGTCAGAAAACTTGACCTTGCCAGACTAGAGTCACAAAATCATCAAATTTCCAAATAACTCCACCTTCAGAACCCACCACTGCCAGGCTCTAAGGGAACTACAATGGTTAGAACTTCCCCAACTACTAAATTACTACCAGCTAGTCATTGCCTACAATGTTGTAAGACATCCTGAAAAAAAAAAACAAGCACTAGGCCAACTCCTCACCCAGTATAATGCAAATCATCCTCTTGCTCATCCGACAAATCTCTACTCTGTATCTCAAAGGCTAACAATATCGCAGGAAAAGCTGTGTTCTCTCACACCATAGCTAGAACCTGGAATAACCTCCCTTCTGCTCTGATTTCTGCCTCAACTCTTACCCATTTTAAAAACTCACTTAAATCACACTTAATGGGAAAATGGCTATGCCCTTACATCACATAATTCCTTCTGTTCATTCACTCCATAAAACCCACTGCTTGTTTCAACCACTGTATAATTTTTTACAGCCTTATGAAACTAACTACTTATGGAAATTGTAGACTTATCACATGAATATCTATGGTTAACTATGTTTTATTCTCTGTATATATATATATATATATATATATATATATATATATATATATATATATCTTGTTTTTCCATATTGGCTTATACAGTATTTTTCCATACCATTTTTCATGTATTTCTTCCTATTGTTTCTATGTTGTTTTTTTTTCATATTTGCTTCTTCAAAATTGTTAATTATATTGTTTAATTTTGGTGCTTACTATGGAGCTTTTAGCCCCGGGCCTCCGCTGAAAATGGACCTATGTCCAGTCGGACTATCCCGGTAAACAAATGTAAAATAAATAAAAATAAATAAAATGATATCACCCAAACTGGGTTTATGTATTAGCAGATGATGAAGACTCTCTCACTGGCTCAAACGAAATACCACAACTTTGGCCATTTAACCTAACAAAAAAAAAATAATGACACTCCCTTGATCACCTGTTCTCAGTGCTCAGTACATTGTCTGTCCTTGTTGACTTTAGAATTGTATACTGCATATACCTCTTAACCACTGCTTTCATCCTATGCCAAGCTACCCTTTCTTTTATTTCCTTCCTCCCTTCCCACAATGCCTTCTCTCCCTCTTTTTACTTTCTCTTTTTAATCTTGTCCTTATGTGCAGATGTATACACTTGCTTGTTAATCTTGTATAGTATTAATCGTAACCATTATCCTCAACACTTTCTCCATATTGTATTCTGCATGTTAACAATAGTAGCCGTTGTCTTTAAAACAGTGTACATATTTTCTTCATTCAATTGCTGTGTCTCCACAACCTGGGCCGGGACTGAAACTGGTAATTTGTGATCAGTGCCCTAACCTGGAAAACATACATACATACATAAATGAATTAATAAAATAGGAATACATATTCCTTTGGGGAATTAATTCATAGATCGGCCTGCCAAGAAGTAGACAACATTGCTCATATAGTGAAAGTAATTTCATACAACAGAGCTAGAGTTCCTCTCTCCTATAGGGTAGACAAAGAAGCAATAAGAAATAATATGGGAAGCTACATAATATTGCACAATATGTTGCTCTTCAGGTGCCATATCAGTCTAATCTAACAATATATGGCTGTATGGCGCCATTTTTACCCTCCTTTTATGGTATAACCCCAGCAGATTTATCCGCTCTTAAGATGAATTTCTGGCTCAACAAGCTAAATCCTATAACTCATCATGCTTTCTACTCCAATTATAACTCCAAGATATGGAATACCATACCCTGCTCACTTAGGGAAATAGACAATAAGCTTAGCTTTAAGAGAAACCTCCATGCTCTTTTCCTAAATGCTAGATTGTGTCAATGCTTGTTTCAACTGGCTGACTAACTACTATCCTATCTACACTTTCTACTCACTTATGCCTCTCTCCTTCTTACCATCACTCATGACTTTTCTACTCTAATTATATCTTCCCCTCTTAATCTAACATTTAAGGTCCCTTCCTCCGTAAACGCCACTACACTATCAATCTTCCTAATGATCAAAGCTGTGCAACTCTGGAACCTAAACCATTGCTACAACTTTGGAACACTCAAATATTAAACTGTTTTTGACATTTACTGCCTCATTTGTATGGTAATATGCATAAATCATTGTAAGATCTTTATTATATAAGATGTATTTGTTTTTCTATGTTTGTATGTAATGCTGCAATACTGTACCTGTCAAATCTTTTGCCTAATTATCATGTAGGTCAGCTACGATGTACTCATAAATGTTTTGCATTTATACAGCTTTTCTTCCTGGAGCTCTTCTGAAATCAGGTCTTGCATGGCCCAGTTGGACAATCCCTGTAAAAACAATGCAATAAATAAAAAATAATGAGGTGTTGTGAAAAATAGTGGAATATCAGTCAGCAGTCTGATTCAATGTGCACTTAGAAAAACATGCTTAAATTAATTCCCATGAAAACTAACAATCTTTCATGAACTCAGTTACAAAGGCATTCTAAAGTCCAACAATGTTTTCAATGTTATTATAGGACATTTACACACAGGGATGTCAAGATTTGTTTTTATTGTGGAGTGCTTTATATTACTTTTAAGTCAGCCCAAGGAATGCTACAGAGAATGACAACATAATTCAAGTAGTGATCCCACTGATGCTATTTCTGTACATACCTGTTTGTCATTTTGTGAAACATCACATTATTCCCCTCTTGCAGCTGTAGCATCATCTGTAACATCAAGAAAGCTAGGAGAGTTAGCAAAACCACTGACTTTTCTAACCTTAAGAAACCAAGTAATTAGGCAGGTCACTGACTTTAGCTACGAGCGGAAACATTTAAATATAGATACAGACTGCAGTTGTCTTTTTATGGTTGTGCTATTTGACATAGACTACCGTCTTCACATACAAACTATAAAACTAGGCTTATAAACTGGAACTTCAGTTCTGACTCTCAATGTATGTTACTATTTCAATCTTACCAAACAACTCTAACTTAAAAATGTTGCTTAAAACGTGGTCACTAACAAAAATGCTCTTGGAAAAGACATATTGTGTATTTTGCCAAAGACTGTCAAAGCAGGAAATCAAAAGTACTCTCTTGTAAGTCTTTGGAGTGATACAACCAAAATATATTTTCTCATTGCAATGTTCTTTGTTCCCCATAAAATTGTACCAGTCAGGCAGACATTTCGACTACCAAATAAATTTGCCAAGCATGGCAGCATCCATTCATGCCATTTCTGAGTAAAAGAAATTAGACAATAATAATAATTTAGGCTGATGCAGAGACATAGTACTACAGAAAATATCAAGCTATGATGAGCAAAAGGCATCTTGTTCCATTTTGTCCTTCAAATCAGAAATAATTCCAGATATGTTTAGAGGTATTCTAAAATTTGATAAAAATGAATAAACCAGCATAATTTATTTCCTTTTGTTTCAGACCTTCAACCTATATTTTAATAACTCCATTTCATGAATAATTTAGAATTCCTTCCCAGGTTGATGTCACTAAGCAGCTATAGTATATTTTTGCCACATATAAAACTGTTACTTGACCAGTCTTTAGTGGATGGCCCCCGTGGAAGTTGGTTAGTTACACAGGATACTAAGCTGAAGCATAATTAAAATCATAAGTAATTACTAAAATGATTCATGTGTCTGTCATAGCATTGCCATTTTGTTACATGCCATCTTCTGTTTTATTAATGAGTTCTGTAAGAAAAACTTAAGCAAGCAATAATGCCTGACAGGGTGTGTGTTAATGTGTAATTAACACCCACCCAGGGGTGTTATGAGGCCCAACACTGCAGGTGAAGGGCCTCTACACCTCTAGAAGGGTATTAGTTACACATTAACACGCACCTTGGAGGGCATTATTACACTTACAGAATGGGCTTTCTGTAAAATTGTTGTGTTTTACTTGTTTATTTATTTTTTTAAGTATTATATTATTTTTTATATATTTTTAATGTAAAATAGTTCCTCCGTCTAATGTTTCTGACTTGTTCTGGTATATGTTAATGGTGTTGGTGGAAGCATTTTACATCAAACATATTAAAAAATACTATGCTTAAAAAGATAATAAGCAAGTAAAACACAGTTTTACATAGATCCCATTCTCTCTCCCATACACACATGCACAGTCTCTTCTGCTTTTACACACATACATGCACACACACACACACACACACACACACACACACACACACACACACACACACACACACACAGTCTCTCTCTCTCTCTCTCTCTCTCTCTCTCTTTTTTGTTTTACATTTTACTCTTGCTAAACAGCAGAACCAAAGATAGAGCAAGACCTCCCACATGACAAATATATTTAGTACCTGACTAATCTATGAATACTTTAATAAGCAGATAATCTATTTCATCTGCTCTGATTGCTACTAAATGATATATGATATCATCGGGAATGTGGCAACATATGTTTGATTCTTTTAATTAGTGACTATGCTGTCATTTAATGTCTAATATAGCCTGATTTTTAGAACTGCCTTTATTTTCTATTGCTAAATCTGTTCTCTGTTTTGCAATTGCCTTGGCTTTGCAATTTGACTCTAAAAGGTTCAAGAGTCAATTTTCTTTTTATATAAGTCCTAAATCAAATACAGCATTTGGGTTCTCATTACAACCTTCATTATCATCTATAAAACCAATATGATATTTAGAAGCTGTAGAATCATTGTATTTATTTTTATTTATTCACAGTATAACCAGGTGAACCCACTAGGTATAGGTACTTCTTTTTTCTGGTTAAGGTACCTGTTCAGAATTATACAACTTTGCAGACACACACTGAAGAAATCAAGCCTGTGACTACATGACAAAGCTCATTAGAAGATCATACCCTTTACACTTCCTCCAAAACTGGTAGATCATTAGAGATTCATACTAATAAAAATGATGAATCTTGC
Source organism: Protopterus annectens (assembly GCF_019279795.1). Lineage (NCBI taxonomy): Eukaryota > Metazoa > Chordata > Ceratodontiformes > Protopteridae > Protopterus > Protopterus annectens. The sequence goes on from NC_056729.1 coordinate 521,143,769, forward strand.
CTCATCTATAATAACCTTCTACTCTTTTACAATAAAATGATTTGACTATATCTTTATGTATATACTATTACAGCATCAGAAATAGAGCTGATTGTCAAAATAAAAGCAAATGTCATAGTTTAAGTACTTGCTCATGTAATGTGCACGCAAATACAGAATATGAAAAGGTATCCTGGGGTGTGGTCAAGATGGCGAGCAGTTAACAGAACTGTTTTTGGCTCTAATTCCTTTTAACTTTTCTGACAGAATTTTTACTACAAAACTCAAATAGAGTGTTTCAAAACTTGATGGATTTATAGAACATCTGCTAAAAGATTTATTATAAAAATAACAAGTTTGAAACTCTTTTAATTGCTTTTTTGCTGTCAAGAAGACTAGAAAGATCTAATTTTCAAAGAATGAGCCACTCTAAGCCCAATGCACTAGACAGTACAATGAAAAAAGACATACAGGTTATACTATGTAACATTACTGAGTTATCTGTAAAGATAGATAAATTAGAAAGCAAAATGGACACATTTTAAGGAGGAATGTAAAAAAAGAAAAAACAAGTTGAAGTACTGAGTGAATCTTTTAAACAACAATCATCACAAATCTTGAGCATAAAAGAGGCAAAGAGTGATTTTGATGGAAGATTACTTGAAAATGAGAATAACACTGAATTTCTTCTGAAACAAAACAACTTATTCCCAGAAAAAATAGAAGACTTTGAGAACAGATCTAGAAGAAATAAAATCAAGATTTATAGGATTCCTGAAAATGAAGAGGGAGACAGTATGATTCAATTGCTTAATACATGGCTGTCTAAAACTTTGAACCTGCCTGATGCTTTATCCTTTGGTATAGAAAAGAATAAATCACTTAACGACTCATCTTTAAAAAAACCTTCTTCGCCAAGGTCAGTGATTGTAAGATTTTTTCTCAAGTCAAGATAAGGATTTAGTCTTAAAAGCTGCATGGACTAATTATCCAGTTAAAGTTAAAGAAAATACTATAAGATTTGACAATGACTATTCAACATTAGAGATGTCAAAGAGAAAAGCATGTTTGCCACTTGCTAAAAGCTTAAAGAATAACAATATTAAAGTACAAATCTTGTTTCCAGCAGAAATAAGGGTTCACCTTCCAGAAGGAAAGAAGATTGTTAACATCTTAGAAAAGGCAATAGACTTTATACAGAAAAATACAATCCTAGAAAAAACAGAAGAAATGGACTAGAATCTATCAACTTCTTTGAAGAGGAATGCAACAAGAGATGGTCAGTTAATAAAAGATGAAAACAGTAAAATAACTGAAGGACAAATGAAAATGAATGTATTTCATGGTTATGAATTCTTATTAATTTAAATAAGTGTTTGAATACTTAATAAACAGGTGCTGAAGATTACTTTTTACAAGATAAATAATGTCTTTCTTTCCCGACTTCAAACGGTTAATTGTTCTCTTTTTAAAATGTTAGAGTTTGATTCTTTTAGCTATATATGAAATTAAAGGCACTTATTTTTATTTAAGATTAAACATGTTAAACTATTCATTTTATTAAAAATGAATCATTATTATGATGAAAATTCTGTTAGGTGGCACATTTTCTGATATCTTGGCATAGTTGAGTAATGTACTATTAAATATAATGCAAGATGCAACAAATGACACTAACAAGGCATGTTAAGTTGCATTATGGGTTCTTAAAATGGTTTAGTAGTGTGATACTGATAGTATACTTGACATGCAATAGCACCCAGGAAAGACATGCTATGTTATAAACAAAGGATAAAATTATAGCTTCTTACATACATAAAATTATTATTGGAATGATACCAAATAATTAGAGTAACATTCACACTTTTACAAGTTAAACCTGGATCAAACATAATTGGCATTCTTTTAATGCAAGTCTATTTGCTATGTCTCCTTTAAAAATGGCAGTGTGCTTAAACATATCATACAAAGAATGCATACTGAATCATTAAATTTTATTTATTTAAATAAAATAGCTTTTTAGTGGTTAAAGTACTTTGAATGCTTTTTGTTGATTTTTTAGTGGTTTGGAGGGGTTTGAGGGATTGTTGTGTAATGTAGTGGTGGCTTGGATTCATGTGTGAGCATTTCTATGTGAATTGTAACTGATGGCCTGTTCATTTTCAAGCTCTTATCATGAAAACCAGCTTGAAACAACGTATTCATGAGTACTTTTGTGATGCTGCTGGAGTTCTGAACATTCTAATAACTTCTTCCTGTCTAAAAGTAAATCATCATAATATTTTGAATCATATGCTAAGATATCAAAGACTGCAAGTTAGATAATAAGCAAAAGACAGTGAATTGCATTCTAATCCACTGTCAGTTATATAGTTCTGAATGCTTGCTACTGATAGTATACTTGACATGCAATAGCACCCAGGAAAGTTATGCTATGTTATAAACAAAGTATACAAATCTAGTTTCTTACATATATAAAAGTTATTATTGGAATGTTATCAAATAATTAGAGTAACATTCACACTTTTACAAGTTAAACCTGCATCACACATAACTGTCATTGTTTTAATACAAGTTTATATGCTATGTCTCCTTTAAAAAATGACAGTGTGCTTTATATTAAACATCTAATACAAATAGTGCTTACTGAATCATTAAATGTTATTTCTTTAAATACAATAGCTTTTTAGTGGTTAACATTTTTGAAGAGGGCCAAAGAGGCACTCTGCTTGACCTGCATGGGCAGTCTATTCCAGAGTCTGGGGAGTCTCTGGGTCAGGAACCTATTCCTCCAGCATGTTTTGTTTATTGTGATGACAAGGTTTAGATCCCTGGAGTGTGTGTCTCTGAGGAATTGAGATTTCTTTCAGTGTAGCATGTTCAACACCTCTGGGTTTGATATGACCTTGAATGTTAAGCAGAGATCACCTCTGAGTAGATGATATGCGACAGAGTATAGCTGGAGTTTTTTTAGATGGTCAGCATAGGGTATCTGCTTTAAGCCTATGATTCTTTTAGTGATGTATTTTTGTGGCCTTTATAGTTGTTGCAGATGTCTTGAGAGGTACATACCAAATGGGGTATTGTATTCTATAATGGGTCTAATAAGGGATGAGTACAGTGGGACAATGACCTCCTTTTTTCTGGATGAAAAGCCCTTAGTGATGAAATGTGCCACATTGAAGGATTTCCTGACTGTTGCGGCGATGTGGTTATTGAAGGTGAGACCACTGTCAACCTTGTCCCTAAGTCTCTTATCACACTTTTGGTGTTTAGTGTACTACCACATATATGGTAATTCATGGGTACATGTTTTTCCCAAAGGGGATAACTATACATTTCTTGGCATTGAGCTTGAGCCCATGGTTCTGGCACCAAGCATCTGTTTCTGTAAGGCCCTTTTGTAGAATATCCACATAATTTGTGGATTCAGTAATGGCTCCCAGTTTGCAGTCATCTGCAAATTTTGTTAGACAGAGTCCCTTAGTGTTGGCCTGTACTTCAGAGAAGTAGATTCCAAACAAGAGTGGTCCCATACTGAACCCTGAGGTACTCCACTTGTCACTTGTCTGGAGCTGGATTTTGAGTTGGCTATGTTTACATTATGACTACTACAGTATGACATTACAGAATTACTTCTAATTGCACACCAGGCAAAAGAGGAATACATTTATTCCATTATATAGGGAATGCTGAGAAGCAACCATGAGAATCAAACTACTGTACCCAGATATCTTAAAAATATTTTTCCCTGGAAGAACAAACATTTTCATGAAGTACATGCTATGGAAGAAATACAAAAGTTTGTCCAACAAAAAATGAGATGTGAAACAGAAAAAGATTCTGCTTCTTGTTCATCTCATAATAAAGACCACAGAAAAATGGTGCTAGTGTAACCTTTCCCATTGATTCAATAGAAAATGCTTGAGAGATGGAAAAAAGCACAGGAGTTGACTATAAGAATTGAGAGAGCACTGGAGATGAAGCAAAGACAAAGTTTGGGAGATGGAGATGAACAGGAATAGAACATGAATATCTGGAAATATTGGACTTTCTTGGAATTTGTTAAACTTGTAGGGGACTGTAAAGCATATGCCCTACTTCATGTCATTAATGCTTGGAGACTAAAATCATTAACTTGGAAACTGACAAATGTGGAATTAAAAAATAATAATTACATTTGTGAAACAGAACAGAACAAGAAAATCTGGAAATATTGGACTTATTTGGACTTTATTAAACTTGTAGGGGATTCTAAAGCATATGCCCTCCTTCATTTCATTAATGTTTGGAAAAACTTTCAGGACAGAGTTAACTGTATGTAAAACCATTTTTTTCTAGACAATATTACTTAAGTGGTGCAGTGCATGCTTTTATCTGCATGTTAGAAAGTAAAGTTTTTTCAGTTATTTTTAAGAATAATGGGGATACTAATGTAAATAGGTACTTTTGTTTATTCTTTTTGTCTCACTTCTTCTCTCTTTCTCCTTGTTCAGTTTTAAGAAATGTAGGCACTGCAATAAAAAAAAAAAAAAAAACAAACAAAACATGAATCTGGTTAAAAAAGTATGAAAAAAGAAAAAAATAGTGTGCTTTCTCATTCTTGCATAGGGGAATGACTGAATTAAGGCAATTAGCTTTATATAGTAAAATTTTTTAACACAGAGCAAGCAAATGAAAAAGAATACTGAATATTATAAGGACTTTTTAGTACACAGTCCTGTATCTGGTTCTCATGTTATTAGCAGACAATCTGATAAATAGAAATGGCTTGGAGAAAATGCTTTCTGAAAGCATTCAAGTGTTTTCCCAGCTGGGAGAGCTATAAAGATAAGACAAAAAATAGACAGCACTTAGAATCACAGGCTCTACTATGCATCTTAGCATGGATAATATTTCTTTCTGTTTAACTTGAGTCTGTGTGTATCTGTCAGTTTGAAACTTTTGTTCCTATTTGGGAGGGTAAAACTTTAATATTTGAAGATGTATATAGTTTTGTGTGTTATTATAATCTTAGTAGGTTTTAGGGGGTTATTGTGTATTTTTATTTGAGGGCTTTCACACAAAGTTCTGCAAGATGTGACATAAGCTCAAATGGAGATGGCAAAAAACAACTGCATAAAAGATTAACCTGCCAAACAGTGCATGCATGTAACACAAAAGCTGGAATTAGACATTTAACAAAAAAACTGTTATACATAAAAGGTAAGAATTATAATCCCTCAAGAATATAATTCTTTCTATAATATATTCAAATGTTAATGGTTTCACAGATAAATACAAAGAGAAAGAGAAATGAATTGTATTAAAAACATGGAGTGCAAATAGCTACATTACAGCAGACACACTTGGAAAGAACTGAACATGTGAATTTGATAAAGAAAAGTTTTCAGGATGGTTATTCAGTGGAATACCTGGGGCAAAGGAAGAAAAGAGTACTTATATTAATTGGAAGAGGACTCCAATAGTAGTTGAAGAGAAAAAAAAAGGAATAATGAAAACGTTGTAGTACTAAGGGGCTACTGGCAAGGGAAGAGGATTACACTGGCATGTATTTATATTCCACAGAAAACTGCTACATGGAGCTGAAGAGAATTCTTGCAGAAATAATTAGCTTTCAGCAAGGAATATTACTTATAGGTGGGGACTGGAATTTGATTTGACCCAGTGAAGATGTGTCCAGGGGCCCAGAAAGGAAAATATAACAAAGGAAGGTAGATTTCTTAAAGAAATTTATGAAAATATTTGATATGGAAATTGTGAATGCAGTACTAGGAATTCGGAGTGAATTTACATATTAATCCCCAAGATACAAAAACTGGGCTAGGCTAGACAAAATCTACATTTCACAAGAACATGTACATTTAATTGAAGATCTTGATAAGCACCCAGTAACTATTTCAGATTATGCAGCAATAATAACTAAAATAAAAACATAGGGTAATGAAATAAAAATGAGACACTTGTACTTTCTCATCTTTCTGTTGAAAAGGCAGGAATTTAAGGAATGTGTAGTGGAAATTATTTAAGAGTATTACAGAAGATAGAAATGTCTGAAAATATAGCTAGGGAGTAGGATAAAATTAAAGTGGAATTTAAAAATAAGGTGGAAATAAAAGAAAGGGGGATATGGTTAAGAAGTAACACAAATTATTTAGAGGAACTGGCAAATTTTAAAGTATTGAAAAATAGGGGGATCTCACAAAACAAGAAGAGGAGCAGCTACAGAATGCTAAACAGAAAATTAGGGATTACTTCAATAATATGCATGAGTTTAGAAAGATTGCTGTTAAGCAGCTTTCTTTTATAATAGTGCTAGAGCACAAAAACTTTTAGCACAATAACTCAGGCAGCAGAAAGTAGAAAGAGCAGTCACCAAGTTTAGAGAGCCTATAATAAGGAACAAAACAAGGGATCCTGTAGAAGTATTAGAAATATTTTAGAAATGCTATGAAAGTCTATATAAAGCAGAGAAATATGGAAATCAAGAAAAGGTACAAATGAAAAGGTTTATGGAGGAATTAAATATGCCAAGGCTAGATGGAGACAATGCTCAATTGCTAACAGGATAGGAGGAGATGAAATAAAAATGGTAATGCATAACCAACATACAGGAAAGTCTCCAGGAATAGATGGTATTCCTGTGGAAGTTTGGAAGCTAGGAGGGAAAAACTGATAAAGATCTGGAAGGTTTAGTTTAACAGCATTTTAAGAGGAAGAGAAGTACCAACATCCTGGGAAAAAGTGGTAGTAGCTGTAATATCTAAAGAGGGTAAAGATCCATCAGATCCAGCTTCATACAGGGCCTTTTTAATACTAAATCATGATTATAAAGTGTTTATGTCTGGAATAGCTAAAAGAATGGCAAAAATCTTGAACTTAAGATTTAATCATAATAAAACAAGTACATTATTAATTCATGAAATATTAAAAAAATCATATAAAAATATTCTAACTTCAATTGAAATAGCAATCAAATGAAATATCTTAGCATAACCGTTATGCCTAATAATAAAGAAATGATACAAACAAAATTTCAACAGGTTGTTAATAAAATTTTAAGTTTAGTCACAAATTGGAATAAATTCTTCTTTACCATGGAAGAATGATTAATGCTTATTAAGATGGTAATTCTCCCTAAAATATTGTTTGTCTTACAATATTTAGTACTATCTCCACCAAAAAAATTGATGAAGATAAATAATATTTTACTTACATTTTTTGACAACCTAATAAACCAAGGGTTTTATTTGATTGGCACATAAAAGTTTGGGAAATTGGTGGAATAGGATTCCCTGATATTCAATTGTATGCTACTTCAACAACTGCAAAAGTTATAGTGCTGTGGATAAATTCATCTTATAATTCAAAATGGAAACATACATCAAGAAATATTATTAGCAAATATATCACAACCAGTCATAAATAAATAAATAGTTCCTAATAATTTTATCTGGTTATTAAAAGATTTTTTGCATAAATGGTATTACACCCTATTTCCAAATTGTCTATTTAAACAGCATCATTTCCTTTTCCTAAAGTTCACATATTCTAACCATTGTATTAAATACTTAATATTGTCTGTGTTTCCAATTGCATATATAGCTGACTGCATAGAAACTCATAACTTCAACAAAATGCTAGTATTGAAACAACAAAGCAAATTAATTTATGGTACTGATATATATATATATATATATATATATATATATATATATATATATATATATATATACTTTTGAAAATTTAAGGTCCAAAGGTCCAAATATAATTAAGATTATGAGAATTGGTTAATTTTGCAAATATTTAGAAACTTTGTGAACACAGAGATTAATACGATATTTAACCTAGATAAGAAATTGTTCTCCAAATTATTGGAATTCTTAAATAATAATATTGCAATGAAAAATAAATATTTGTCACAAATGTATTAAATTCTTAAGTTAGATTTCACATATTAAAAAAAAATATTTAGGAATTGCTCCTCAAAATTTAATAATGAAGACTTCTCTGAAGAATATAACATTGAAGTCTACAGACAAAACTATATCTTCATTATACTGGAAAATTTTTACTTGGAAATTCTTATGCAGAGCTTTAGTCACTCCTAACAAAATTACAGCAAATAGAATTAAATGCTGGGGATGTGATTCTGAAATAATAGCTGAATGGTTGCATATGGTATATGAATATAAAGTCATCTCCCTTTTTGGAAAGAAATTAACTTCATTCAAGCTCTATGGTCCGATGGATGCAATAGCTCTAAATCTTTAGTTTTATTTAATGCTCCAATTCCTGAGATAATTCCAAAAACCCAAGTGCCTCTTCTTTGGTCAATTCTTACTACTACTAGAAAAGTAATTACTAAAAAATTGGAAAAATAAAGTTACCCCCTAGTGCTGAATTTATTAGTATGGCAAAAATAGTTTGTAGTAGTGGATTGTATACTATAAAGATTAGATCTTCTTACACATTCATATAAATATTGGCTTAAACTTATAGACTTGCTTGAAAAATATTAATTGTTGATATGTATAACTTTGATGTATCGATCAGCTGGGGGCCTATGTTTGTTTTATAATTGATTTGTTTTTTATTGTTTAAAACCAAATAAAAACATACCCTAAGTGACCTTGGGAATGTAACTACTAAAACAGTAGACAACCAACTCATACCTAATTTCTGGAATTGCAGAAAGACAAACAGCCTGTGGGAGTTACTAATTTCATACCTAAGTGTGGCCATTAGAAGGCTTTACAAAACATAGAGAAATACTCCTCAAAAATACACATTAAGAACAGTTCCAAACACACGCATACCCTGTTTCTATAAATTCTGATTGCTCCTGAAAGACCTGTTTTAAGAATGTCGGCAGAACCATTTTTGGTGTGAATAAAAGCATGCACATTCATATAACTTGTCATGTCAGGAAGACATGAGTACTAGAATAAGGAGTACAATATAAGACTTGTGAAACAGAGGCATAATGGATGTTTGTTTGAACTGTTTTTGAAGCCCTTAAGGTCATATAGTGATCTAGTGGATTCTGGTTGTACATTCCAACATACTGTTTTAAAAAGGCACAATCTGTTGAGATCAGTTTGAATGGGGTTTTTACTAACTGCAAAGTTTAACTTGATCTAAGAGAATGCAATTGTTCTCTGATACATAATTGTTTTTTAGTCATAGTCGGTAGCTTTTAAACATAAGCTGGAAAATGAATGTAGCTGTCTAGGTGGATGAGAAGGCTATATGTAGCCATCTACATTTATGTGGTGTGGCATAGGGTGTTCGCTAGAACTGGCAAGGTGTATAAATCTCAGTATTTTGTTTTGAGTAGCTTGAATTAAAGGGATTAAAGAGATGTTTCAAGATGAGTAGGATGTAATGAAAGGGAGAGCATATTGCAGTCTGTGGAGCAGAATGCTGACTGCAATAGCTTGCTGATTTCTGGAGTGAGTAAATATGATATTCTGTAGAAGATTTTTAGTTGTTTGATGTTAAAACTATTCCACCAAAGGTTAGTGATAGGATGAGATAGCTTTGACTACAGTAAGTCCGGTAGCTTTAGAGAGAGAGAGAGAGAGAGAGAGAGAGAGAGAGACAGAGACAGAGACAGAGACAGAGAGAGAGAAAGGGAGAGAGTTTCTGAGCAGGAGGTTTTTATGCATCTTTTTATAACTTCCCTTAGACATTATGAAAAAGTGAGATATTTGTCCTTCTGTCCACTTCCAGAAAGAATGACTATGATCAGGTTATTGTGTTGGTTGAGTGCTTACCTATACCGTGCATTGAGCTGGGAAGAGTTTTGCTTGACCCAGTCTTCTGAGTATGAGAGGCCTTTCTGCAGTTCAGCTTGTACCTAAGAATTGCTGCGACCTGTGGCAGGTAGGGCTACATAATCTGCATTCTGAATTATTTGCAGATTTCCAAAAACCTAACATGTCAATAAAACAAATGAAGAACAGTGAGGAGTCCATTACTCACCCTTGTAGTATATCATTGTGTCTTGTTTTTTTTTTTTTTCACAAATAGTGTTTTATCCAGTGAGATGAAAGATTCCTCAGAATCAAGAGTGTGGACTTCTTAGAATAAACAATTAGACACCATGATGCCAAAAGCTTTGTTGAAATCAATGAATCAACCAGTGGTACTATTAACTTGATTTATAGCTAAGTAGATCTATATGTTTTTTGAACAAGGGCAGTGTTAGTTCCATGTGCATGGAATAACCCATGCTGGCTAGTAGTAAGAAAAAAATCCCTGCTGGCTGAGGAAGGCACTGATATGAGTATATGTGTAGTAGTTTAGCTAGAAGTCAAAGATTAGAGATAGATTTACAGTTTTCAAGTTTCAAATTTCTGAAGGAAGATTATACAAGAATTTTTCTATAAGTTGGTGAACCTACCCTTGGTGAGGGCCTTGTGAAACAATAGAATAATGTAGAGCAATTTTGATTGCTGGCATATTTAGGAAACAAGGGCAAACAAACTGAGATCCCTTTGTTCTGTTTGTTTTTTTAAGAGTGTCTGAGGCTAGTACGTTTAGAACTCAGTTGAATGTTGTTCAACAGGAAGTTTTAATATTTTCACACTTTATATTGAGCAAGATTGGCTGTTAAAGCAAGTAACAAAGCAGTCTGCCAAGATTTCTTTGTCTAAACTTAGTGATGCATCAGAATTAGTATCGCGATTAAGGTGTTGACATTCCTATAGAATGATTTTGGGTTTGATATTGGAGTATTTGGAAGGCTTTGTGTTTTGATGGCTTCCTAGCATTTATTTTTAAACTCTCTATGCATTTGGATGAATACAAACAATAGTACAGGAGTAGGTATACCCTGCTTTCTCTCCTTTTAGAAGAACAATTCTAATATTTTGGGGTGATCTGGATGGCAGAGTTGGCATAATGGTTAAGGTCTTCACCTCCCATGTACAAGGTACATGTTTTGATTCTGGCCTCTGGTCAATGCTTGTATGGATTTTGCATATTCTCTGTGGGGTTCCTCCCACCTCCCAAAAACATGTTGAGCATTTCCACCTCAGACTCACCCAAGAATGGAGTTGTAGGCAGCAGCATAAACTCTAGATGGTGTCTATCGGGGGAAGAGTTGTGTAGACCAGCAACTTTGGTCATCAGCTGTGCTGTGCAGCATCCTCTAGATAGGAAATTATGGATCACAGACTGAGCTCACTGTCAGGGCTAACCACTCAATGGTGTAAAAACATGGCTCTAGCCGATCACATTGACTGTTGCCAAAAATGGGTATGGGTATTTACCGGCAATAAGTATGTTAATGTTTACTGTTGATGAGTGGGTTGAGGCCCCAGCCTATGTCAGGGACCCATGCTAATGATAGGAGGGGTCTATGTGCTCTTGTTGCCAATGTGTGCTCACTGTGAACCCTGCAGCCCTGAGTCAATACGCTACTGGCTGGCCAGTAACCACTTGTCAAGCTTAGGTACCTGGTATAGCTTTGTTGTGTGAAAGGAAAACTAATCAATCTGCCAAACATGAACTAAAGATTACTACATTCAGTATAGGTTCATTGCAATGCTGGAGGTTGGAAGTGGATGACATGATAGTAGAAGGAGGCTGGACATCCTTTGTATCTAGGAGACAAAGTAGTACAGCAAAGCTACTTGGCTTGGGGTCCAGATTCTACTATATAAGACAAACCATGAGAGCAGAATTTCAGGATACAAAGCTTTATTCCGGTACCTCGGCCCAATGGCCTTCAAAGGAATAAAAAACACTTCACCAGAGACCATATATATACTGGTGCTACATATCAATTAAACAATTGCATAATTAAATAATTAGGAAGAGATTCAGCACATACCAAGAATTAAAGAAACAAACACAATTCTTGAAACCACTAACAATAGAATAAATAGTGTATCAAAAAGCTACTAGATATTTAAATTCACTTCTAGATTTAAACCTCTAGGTTTCAAAGTACTATATTTCAGAATAAATCTACTCTCTAAATTTAGTAAACTTTGTAAAAAATTGCCTCCAGAATATACACTTGGTTTAGCCAAAGCACATTGTTGTTTATATAGTTGGTTGTGACTGTGCTTTGCCTAAATATTATATTGGCCAGACAAAACGCCAACTTAAAATTCGTATATTAGAACACATTGGTGATGTACGTAATGCTAGAATGAATAGTCCCATATTTGAACATTTTCATAATGTACATAATGGGTCAGTTGACTCATTATATTTTTGTGCTTTGGCTAAACCAAGTGTATATTCTGGAGGCAATTTTTTACAAAGTTTACTAAATTTAGAGAGTAGATTTATTCTGAAATATAGTACTTTGAAACCTAGAGGTTTAAATCTAGAAGTGAATTTAAATATTTAGTAGCTTTTTGATACACTATTTATTCTATTGTTAGTGGTTTCAAGAATTGTGTTTGTTTCTTTAATTCTTGGTATGTGCTGAATCTCTTCCTAATTATTTAATTATGCAATTGTTTAATTGATATGTAGCACCAGTATATATATGGTCTCTGGTGAAGTGTTTTTTATTCCTTTGAAGGCCATTGGGCCGAGGTACCGGAATAAAGCTTTGTATCCTGAAATTCTGCTCTCGTGGTTTGTCTTATATCGTTTTGCTGCTGTTGGTTCCTGTCCAGATTCTACTACTCAGAAAGAGGACAGACTTGACATGGTGTAGGAATTCCAGTGAGGGAGTGGCTTCAGAGGATGGTGAGGGATGTTATCAGAATTAGTGACATATTCATGGCAATCACACTCTAGTGTAAGGAGAGGGCAGTATTCATAATCTCAGCCTATGCCCCACAGCAGCGTTATGACAGAGAGAAAAAGAGTGCATTCAGGCAGCAGTTACATGACATACCAGATAAAGCAGGACAGCATTAATTCAGGACAGACAGAACAGGATATGAGGACTGCCTAAGTTCACATGGGTGGGCAACAGGAATAAAGAAAGAGATGGAGACCATTCTAGAATTCTGCCTGGCAAAGGCTTGATGGCAATCAATACATGGTTCAGCAAAAGGGACAGTCATAAGATCACATGCGAGAGAGACCAGCATGCAACTTAGGTAGACTTCCTTTTAGTAAAAAAAGGGGACTTGGGTTGAATCAGCAATTGCAAAGTCATCCCCAGTGAAACAGACAGCTCACAGCTTAAGCCACTGGCTGCAACAATCAGTTACTAGCAGCATTTAGAGACGGAAGGCCCTGAGGTCAACAGAGACTAGGCTGAAGACCTGGAATTTGACTGGAGACAAATCACAAGAGTTCAAAGAAATACTCAAGGCTCTAGCACTTCAGGAAGAAAAGGAAATAGGTAGAGATGAAGAAGAATGGCAGAGCCTCAAAACAGCATAAGTTAGGACTACAGAACAGATATGCAGACAGGCCAAGTATGGAAATAGGATATATAAGGAAAGTTGGTGGTGGAATGCAAACATCTATGAAGTCATCAAAAGAAAGAAGGAGCGCAGGAAAAATGAGATGCAAAAAAAACAGAGTAGGCTAAGATGGAATAGTGGATTGGCTAACAAAGAGACTAAGAAAGTAGTTGTAGTGGCAAACAAGGCATCAGAGACACTTTACCAGATTCTGGAGAGTGGCTTAGTAAATGGCACAAAGAAAATGTATCAGGTTGCAAGGCAAAGACTCAAAAATAAAAAAGTAGTCATCAGACACCCTTCATATGGGATGCTAGCAAAAACCTGCTCACTAGTCTACAGGACATCAAAGGCAGATGGAAGGAACACTTCCAGCAGTTTCTGAATAAAGAAAACCCCACAGAATCTGTACTGCCCCAAACACAGCCTGTGATGAAAGAAGAAGTGGAGTGCACCCTAGAAGAAGTAAGAACAGCACTAAGGAAAATTAACTCAGGAAAAGCTGCAGGCTCAGATGCAGTCATGGTAGATATGATCAAGATGTTAAGATGTTAGGTGAATTAGGGTAGAAATGGCTCCTGAAGGTACTCATAGCAGTATAGGAGAAATGGCTCCTGAGGGTATTCATAGCAGTGTGGAGAGAAAGGCATTTCTCAGAAGATTGGAGAATAAGCATACTTGTGCCAGTGTACAAGAACAAAGGGGAAATTCACAACTGTGGGCAGTATAGAGCTATCAAACTCCTGTTACACTGCATGAAAGTTGTGGCGACAGTGATTGATAGACAAATGTACAGAGTGGTAGAAGGTAAGATGGGAAACAAGAAGTTTGGATTCAGATCAGGATGTAGTGCAAGTGACTCAATATTTGTATTGAGACAGATAGTTGAGAAGAAGCTAGAGATGTGGACAAAATTCAACTGGGCATTCTACGAACTGGGAGAAAACATATAACAAGGACCCAAGAAAGCTTATTTGAGAAGTACTGCGATGGTTCAAAGTTCCAGAAACAATAGTAGAAATTGGTGCAGGCTAAGTACAAGGACCCAATGGCACAAGTACGAGCAGTGCTTGGACTCATAGAAGAGTTCTTAGTGGGCTCAGAGTAAAGATCTGAGCCCACTGTTGTTCATACTGGTGATGGACTACATTAACAAACAGGTTGAAAGAAAACGATCAACGAAGTTGCTGTATGCAGATGTGGTATTATAGGTAAACTCTGAACAAGAACTTCAGCAAAGGACAAGGAAATGGAATGCTAAGCTAAAGGTTCATGGGATGAAATTAAATACAGATAAGACCGCTGTAAACACAACAAATGGGGGGAATCAAAAAAAGCTGATAAGTGAGATAGAAGGAAAATAGTGGAACAAGATATTGACTTCAAGTGCTTGGGAGAGATGTTTGAAGAGAAGGAAAGTCTGAATAGAAGGACAAAGCTAGAATCATTGGAGCTGCAGCCAAATGGCATACAGTGTCAGGGGTAGTCTAGGACAGAAGAATGCCAAAGAATCTGAAAAGTAAGGTGTACAAAACAGTGGTGAGTCGTACCACTTTATGGTACAGAAACCTGGGCAGAAAGGCGGAGCAGTTCATAGGTTCATAGGTAGGTACTAGGCTATCTGCCCAAAGGCATTTATAAGCCTAGCCGGAACGTGTTGGCTTTCGCCGGCTCTTAGATTAGTTCCCTGTGCCTCTCTCCAGCAAAGCCATTGAAGTGATCCCTGGGGTAAACTTTCTGTTTCCCATCCACTTGTCAAGGTTTCTCTTGAAGAGAGTTAGAGAGGAGCTCTGCCTAATGTAGATTGGAATCTTGTCCCAGAGCATGGGAAGTCTCTGGGACAGGAATCTATCCCTCTACCATGTCCTATTTATTGTTGTGGTGAGGTTTAGATCCCTGGAGCGTGTGGCTCGAAGGGATATGGTTTTCTTTTGGTGGAGCATGTCCATCAATTCTGGGTTGGACATGGCCTTGTATGTCAGGCAGAGATCATCTCTGAGTAGGCAGTATGCAACTGAGTACAGCTGGAGTTTCTTCAGTCGAGCTGCATAGGGCATCTGCTTGAGGCCAGTGATCCTCTTGGTGAGGTACTTCTGTGGTCTTTCCAGTTGTTGCAGGTGTCTTGTAATGTACATCCCAAATGGGGCATTGTACTCTGTGATGGGTCTGATGAGTGATGAGTAGAGGGGCCCAATGACCACTTTTGATCTGGATGCAAACCTTTTTGTGATTAGGTGGGCCACATAGAAGGATTTTCTAACCACTTTGGCAATATGATTATCAAAGGAGAGGTTACTATCTACTTGGGTCCCCAGATCCCTTATTATGTCTTCTGTATTTAGGGGGGCTACCACCTATGTGGTAGTTTGTGGGCACTTTGTTTTTTCCAAAGGGGATGACTATGCACATTTTGGCATTTAGCCTGAGGCCATGGTTTTGACACCAGGTATCTGTCTCAGTGAGACCCTTCTGGAGGATGTCTGTGTCAGCCAGAGAGCCAATTATAGCCCCTAGTTTGCAGTCGTCTGTGAACTTGATCAGCCATAGTTCTCCTGTGCTTGCCTGTACCTCTGAGAAGTATATGCCAAACAGGAGGGGTCCTAGGACTGAGCCCTGGGGAACACCACTTGTAACCGGTTTAGAGTCAGACCTAGCTCCTACAACACTTACCATGTGGGTTCTGTCCATGAGTCAGTTGGCAACCCATCTCATGACATAGGGGTTTATGTTCAGGCTGGTGAGCTTGCCTATAATACCCGAGTGGGAAATGGTGTCAAAGGCCTTTGCAAGGTCTAGGTAGGCTGTGTGGACCACCTTTCCCTCATCTATAGCCTTGGTAACTGTCTCAAAGAAGTCCACCAGGTTTAGGAGGCATGATCTGCCTTTAACAAAGCCGAACTGGATAGGGTCCAGTGTTTGGAGGTTCCCAATGTCTCTGTTAGTGAGATCCATGATGATGTGCTCCATCGCTTTGCAGATCAAGCTAGTCAGGCTTATAGGGTGATAGTTCCTGGGGTCTGTTGTGGCTCCACCTTTGTGGAGTGGAATAACCATTGCTGTTTGCCACTCTGTGGGCATGTAGCCTGTGGAGAGGCTGCGTTTAAACAGTGTGTTTAGGTGAGGGGTTAGTTCATCTTTGAGCTCATGTAGGATGCAGCCTGGGACACCGTCTGGTCCCATTGATGCTGTGTTTGTGGCTTTGGAGAGGGCTGTTTTAACCTGAGTGTCTGTGATTTCAGGGGCACTGCATTCTTCTGGTATAGTTATGGGCCCTTTTGGGGGTGAGAGGGCGGTGAAGTTTGCACTGAACCTGTCTGCCAGGATGCTGGCTATATTGGTTGGTTCAGTGTATTTTGTGCCATTCTGCACTAACTCCGAGCAGATCTGAGAATTGCCACTTAGATTATTGACATAGCTAAAGAATGCCTTGTGGTTATTTTTGGATTCCATGGCAATTTTTCTTTCGAAGCTAGCCTTGGATGATTTTATGAGGGAATGTAGTTTCTTGCTGATACTGATCAGGGATGTCTTCCCTTGTTGGGATTTTACTCTTTTCTGTACTAGTTTCCTCCTTCTATTGTATAGCTTGTTTATGGCAGGGGTCCACCACACTGGTTTCCTTTTCTTGGAGAAGTGAGTCTTAGTTTTGTTTGAGATAGCATGATCCATGCATTCTTGTAGGTGCCCGTAGAGTGCATTAGTAAAGGATTTTGCAGTTTGGACAGCATTATCCTTTAGCATGGGGACTTTGAAACTTTCCACCTCAGTCTTAAGTAATGTGAAGTTTGCTTTTGACAAGTTTTTCATGGTGGTTTCTTTGACCGGGGGTGGTGGCGGAATGTGGATATCCAGAGTGATTAGTCTATGGTCTGATCTATCCAGCAAGGGTTTGACCTCCGGTGTAGAACACCAGTCGCCCATGTTGGTAATGACCAGGTCCAGTATGTTGTCACCTCTGGTGGGGGTGTTGACCAGTTGATCTAGGGCATTTTAGTTTATAAATTTTAGGAAATGTTGGACAAGGGAGTTTGTACTTGAGTAGTTCTCCCAGTTAATGTTTGGGTGATTGAAATCACCCAATATTAGGGTGTTTGGTAGGACCTTTATGTTTCCCAGTGTTACCAGGAATATGGAGTGGGGGTCCTGGGACATGGTGGGTTATCTGTAGCAAGCTATAATTTTAATAATAGCTTTGCCCATTGTTAGTTGCACATGTATGATCTCTGAAGCATCATGCTGTGCCACTAACCTGGAGGTGTGGGTATCCTTGATGAATATCGATACTCCCCCGCCTTTTGTATTTCAGTTCGGGTTTTGTGGCCAAAATGTATGGTATGAGTTGTAGCCTGGTAGTGCTGGGGTGCTCTCTGGAGCCTTAAACCAGGTTTCTGTTACTGCACATATATCAATTTTCTCCATACTGAGGAGTGCATTGAGTGTGTGCATTGAGTGTGTGCATTTTGAGGTTTAGACTTCTGGCATTGAGTAGCATTACCCTCAGTTTTTTGTTACTTGTGCTATTTACAGTGGTGGGTTTGTCTTTTGAACCTTGCTTAAAAAAGGCACTATGGGGGTGGCAAGATCCTTGGCCAGTATTCGAAAGCCTAAGGGTGACAGGTGCAAGCTGTCTCTAGCGAAGCAACGTGGCTTGTCGAGCATGTCATCCCAGGCTGACAGACACTGGATCCCCTTTGACTGACACCAGAAGCTTAGCCAATTGTTGAAATTGATAATTTTTTCTCTGTACCGTGGTATCATTCTTGGTGAGGGCAGGATGCTACTCAGGGTCAGGGTCATACCGGCCTGGGCTACGTGAGCAGAGAGCTCCTCCATGTCTCTTTTCATGTAGTCCAGGGAGGTACGGCTCAGGTGATTCACACCAACATGGACAATGACAGAGTCATATTTGTACTTGTTCTGGAGTGACCTGAGTGCTTGTGTTATCTGGTGAATCCTGGCACCCGACAGACAGCTAACAGTAACCTTTTCCTTGTTCAGCCTAGTGAGTGGGACGTCAGTGTGCCTGACTATAGAGTCACCTATTACTAGTGTGTTGGGTATGTTATTTTGCCTTAAGGGCCATGATTGCGTGGCACACTGGTTTTATGAAGTATGTGTTTCATGGTTTGGGTTGGGGGGTGGAGGTTACTTGGATGTCTGCTTTGGAGGTCTCTGTTGCTTTTGCAGATTTTTATTTAGAGCCTCTGAGTATGTTTTTGTGTATTTATGTGTGTTTTTTGCCTGTGCTGGTTTCATAGGTCTATGTGAGACTGGTGGTGTGATGCAAGTAATTCCCTTCTCCTCTAAACTGCCTGGTCCAGTCTTGGGTTGAGAGAGCTTAGCTTGGCTGTATAATTGCATCTCTCGCATATATTAGTGCTTGGTGGAAGGAGGAAAGAGTTGTCTGTGTACATAAGGCAATTGTAACATTGCTTCAAAATTCCCAGATTCACCAGTTGGCCCGAAGAGTACACCTGAAACTGCCCTTTAGACATGCCTGGATAGGTACAGTGAACTGTTTTACTGATTGGCTGGCAAGGTCGAATAAAGGCCCTTATGCTTCTCTACAGTATAGAGGGGTCTAGTGCTAAGGTTTATTAGTGCTTGCTATGAGTTTTGAGCAAGTGCCGGGATGAGAAGTCAAGGGTTTGACTGCTTAAGTTGAAAGTTTGTCTATTTCCAAGGAAAAAATTGAAGAATAGACTTTGTGGAGCCGGGAATAGTTATACCCTAGCTAATTGGTGCTGCCCGGGATGCAAAACCATGCAAATGAGGGTTTTATAGCAGGGAAATTAAAGAGATAGAAATTAGCCCAAAATGTCCAATAAACTACTAATTTCTGGGCTGAAACCACTCCTCCAGGGACAGATAGGCTGCTCAAAGCTCCCTCTCTCACAGTGAACAGAGAAACGTCCTTCTATCCAAGTAAGGTATGGGCAAACAAAAAAATGTGTAACACAGTCCTGAATTCAGCACTAACCTGAAAACTGGACTATACTAGCTCAGAAAGGTGGGAAAACAATTATATATATATATTTTTTTTTCAGAAAATAAAGCAGATACAATCAAAAAACCCTTTACATGCACAGAAATGGCTATCACACTTGAGTGTGTAGCCTACAACAGTTAAGGAAGATAGAGGTGATAGAGGTGACATACTTGACACAGGTGGCTGAATGCACACTGTGGGAAAGATGAAGGCATGAGGACATCAGAGCAGAAGCCAAAGTATCTCCAATTGCACAGAAAGCAAAGAGAACAGATTGCACTGGTTCAGGCACATGTATAAGAAAGCCGAAGACAATCTGGTGAAGAAGATTTGGGACTGAGAAGAAGAAGGCAAGACAAAATAAGGGCATCCAACAAACAGATAGATGGATTGTATGAGAGAAGACCTGTGACAGTCAGCAATGGCTGTCAAAGAAGGTGGGAGAGTGGCATTGGATCGAAATAGAGATGAAGACAGTTGACTTAACACCCAGATCCCATGTATAAAAATGGGAAAAGGGGGTCTATGTTGATGATCTGAGCAGAAGAGTTGTCTTTGCGTCTTTAAGGGCAGATTTATGTTTGATATGTGTTTGGAATTATTGTCAAAAGGGCGATATGACATTTGTTTGACGGTAGTTTGTGCAGGTGCCAATAGGGCAGAATTGTTATGCTAAAATCATTTTCAGCAAACCATGAGTTTGGACTTTTCCCACTATTGTGTAACAGTGGAGTTAATATGTACAAGTTAGGGGCTGTGAGCATTTCTCCACACAGAGGTGCAAGGGAGCTTGCTCATTGTAAAAAGCACTTTATTTTGATTTTCTGAATGTGGTTTTCAGAGTAAGCACTTTCCATTATTGGCAGTGAAAACAACAGTATTTGTAGAGGCATAATTAACCCATCAACGTGCTCAGGGGCTTTCAGTTTTCATGTCTGGTAGTTCCAGGAGGGGCCCCCATGTGCAATGTACATCCTGAAAAAGTTTTTGATTGTCTTGTATAACAATACTGAGGTGGTATCTTGCAATGTTTTCAGGTGTCCTATTTTATAGGGTGCATAGTGCCCTGTGTACCTGCACAGTTTCAGTCTCCTAGCTTTACCCCAATGGAAAAAAATCAAGTTTTCAAATTATATTTTTCTCTATGTACAAAAGCCTGGAAATGCATAGGTAATCCGAATTTATTGAAAATAATAATAAAATGCCATATATATACACAAAAGAGAAGAAAGATGAAATATGATGAAATATTAATGACTTACAGAAATAGTAGGTTTTACGAATGACATACTAATTGTGGAGATTAAATGAAAAAAGAATAATGTAAATAATATGAATAAAATAACTTTGGATTTAACAAGCCCTACTTCAAATTTTCAGGAGCTGGGCATGCATGCTACATTCAGAAGCTTCCAGGATTCTGCAGACTCCCTTTCTGTCTTGAAAATCATGCGGGATACCCAAACAAGACAACTACTGGACTGGGGAGAGAAAATGGAGGTTCTGCCACCTCCAGAAAATAGTTTATTGGCTGCGGT
Source organism: Protopterus annectens (assembly GCF_019279795.1). Classification (NCBI taxonomy): domain Eukaryota; kingdom Metazoa; phylum Chordata; order Ceratodontiformes; family Protopteridae; genus Protopterus; species Protopterus annectens. The sequence continues at coordinate 521,164,663 of NC_056729.1, forward strand.
ACTACAATTGTTCTGCAATTCCTGGAAAGACAGTCTTAATTCCATCCCTGTAGTGCTTCAAAATGCAGAGAACAAAGATGAAATGGTTAAAACTATTATTTCCATTAACTCAGCACCTCAGAGAGTTTTGGAGTTGCATTCTGCGGCTGATACCATCTGTAAAATCACTAGAGTCAGGGTTTCAGTTGCAACCTTATCCAGCAAGTCGGGAACAACTTACCTCCAAGACAAAAGACTTGTCTCTGGTGAACAAGCACTAATCTGCAGTCCATGATTTCAGTAGTGCTTCAGGATCACTAAATACAGTCTGTGCTTCACAGCAGCCAGGGCTCCTTTCAAGTAGTGTTTCGGCAGACAGGGGCTTAGCAAATGCTGCAGAAACAACAGGGAATGATCAGCTTACTCCACCATGTGGGATTAAGCCACAACTAATAACACAGTCTGTGGATCTCTAGAGCCAGGGTTTTGTCTCAAAAGGATTCCTTGAATAAAAGGGAAATTATCTCAACAGTCACAGCTCAGTTTGTAAAGGGGAAGGAACGGCCCAATATTTCAACTATAACTAGTGCACTTGAGTCACCAGATGTGGTCTGTGGATCACTGGAGCCAGGGAAGTCTATCCAAGACAAGCGGCAAGCTGTAGATACAGTCTGTGGATCCCTGGAGCCAGGAAAGTCTATACCAATTAAAGGGAAAACTGCAGTTACAGTCCGTGGATCACTAGAACCAGGGAAATGCCATGCTAAAAACATTACTTCAACTTTAGTAGACTTACATACAGTTCAACAGCTGCCTCTTAGGGCAGATGGGCCTGCACTTTGTTTAGCAGAATATTCACTTTGTTCACGGGGCATGAAGTCTGCTTTACCTCTTCGTTCCTATGCCTCTGCTGCTGCTTCAGGACCACAAACTAAAGCCAGTTTCACTTCTCCTGCCCCACACATAGTACAAAAGCCATTTTTACGTCTGAAGACAGTTTCTGGGTACCCCACTTCTAAAGGAAAAATATGGGACAATGTCTTGGTGCTGTTGGGGATAAAAGTATTATCCCTTTGCACCATAGTCCACTGGGGAAGAGATAATTTTGCAGATATGCATTTCGAGACACAGGAAACTGCAGTCAGATTCCGTTCAGATTTCCTGGCACATGTGGTGGAGGTTTCCATCAGTAATTATACCATCTGACAATTGAACATTCAATTCAAGAAAATGATTGCTGTACATTTCCAGTCGATTTACATCTGGGAGTCACAGGTGCATGCTTTTTACCTTGCCAAATGTGCTTCAGTTTTCAAGGTGAAGAAGTCATTTGCATCTGAGGCTGGAGGAGTATATTGCTGAATAAAGGGGTGTGGTAAGATATTCTAGGCAGCCAAAAACGTGTTTCTTCTGTGGTGAATTTTCCCATGCTGTGACAGACTGTCCTGCTAAAAAATGCACCAGGTGTGGCTCGCTCTCCCACTTTGCAAAGCAATGTAATGTCAACTGCTCCTTTTTCTCAGAATCCCACCATTGGTCGTACTGTCCTATTATGTTTGCTCCAGCTGCACTTCCAGAGGGAGAGGTTCCTGTTTCGTCTGACATGCCATCTGATGATCTAATTGAGATTGGCATGGATGTGCAGAATTCATTGCCAGATACCCCACCTCCACCAGACTTACCATCTCCATCTACAGAGCCTGATGATGTGATACTGCCCCCTCCTTCTATTGCAGATATGGTACTTCGACCATCCAGTGTGCCTTCGCCAGTGCCAGAAGATTCCATTGTCAATTTGACTTTAGTGGAAGAGGAAGAAAATGGCATGGATGCAACTCTGAAATCTATGGGTCCAGCAAAACACAACATTCTGCTCTTCCACCCAAGAACAAGGAATGGACAGTTTTTACCCATTATAAGAAGGAGGGATCTAGGCGTTTGAAAACAACACCTTTTGCAAACGACCATGGCTGACTTCTCCCTGGCTTTTTGCAATGTGAAATCCATGGTGTCCTTTCATCGGAGGCTTTTGATATTTGACTGGGTACGTTAACTTTCTTATTCTTTCATATGCTTATTAGATATTGGGCAGATGACTCTGCAGGACATGCAACAATGGGACACTCTTTGGAGTGATGGAACTGTTTGGTCTCAGGGCATTGATATGCATTCTGGCATACTAGTTTTGTATTGTGCTGCTTATATCTTGATTTGTGATGTTTTACATGTAGTGCCAGGTAGGTTGTTAATATCAAATGTGAAAATTTCGAATCATTTTTTTAGATTATTGTTTATATATGCATATGTTAATGAAACTGAAAGGTGCAAGTTGTTCCGCATGCTTGCTCCATTTTTGCTTGTTGAGTACTAACCTAAGAACCTATTAACCTATGCTCCGTTTTTGCTTGTTGATACTTCCATAGTGGTATGTGGTGATTTTAATTCGCATTTGTCCGATGCCTCATTGGGTGCTAAAAGAGATGTTCAACTTGGTTTAGAGATCATGCAATCTGCCACTTTGTCATTGCTGCTTTCACCTGCTTACACTTATCACAAAGGGACTACTCATCATAGATTATTGTTGGCACTCTTTCTCATTGACTTGTTCTACCCATTTTCCACATTTGGTGTGCTTCACAGACCATGTAGCTTTATCATATTTGTTTGAGACACATATTAATGCTACAAAGGGTCGTGGTTTCCCCCACATGCGAGGTTCTTATTTGAGTACAGATCTTTGGCAATCCATTTTCCGTGAACTATGGCAAGACCATAATACTCTATTTTCTTTGTACTCCTCCATTTCCGATTGGTGGGAGGATTTCAAAACAAAATCGTCGAATAGGTATGCATGGTTTATGCGTGTTTTCCATTCCCGCTTGAAGAGCAAGACTCAGAACAGTGCTTCCCAAGATATCCCAACTGAATTATAACATCTATGGGAATTGTTTGAACTCAGCATGCAAAGAGTGCAGATTAAATTATATAACTTGATTCACACATTGCGTGCAAAGGGGAATGCTTTCTGCCCTACATCGGCAAGAGGATCCTAAACAAAGAATCCTGTATTCGTTGTCTCTGATCCACTTTGGGACATCTAGTCAATCATCTTGAAAATAGTACGTGACTATTTGAATACATTGTTTAAAGGGAAATCTTCTTCCACTATTTCATGGAATGTTCCTTTTACCTCTGGCATAGCTAGCATTATCAACCAATCCCTCATTGTTAAAGGTCAATCTCCATTTAATTTGGAAAAAAGGCGATAGGGCGTCTCTATCTAATTGGCACCTTATCGCCTTATGTAACTCTGACTACAAAATTTTCAGTAAAGTCCTCCAACTTCACTTACGTTCTCTGATGCATGTTTTAGTAAATGGTGGGGTATATGGGATGCCTGGCAAACCCATCTGGGACACACTGTTTTTGCTAAAATTCTTTGCTCAACATGTTGTTGATTTTGCTACTGCCATGTTGGTTTCTTGTGATGTACAAAAGGCCTTCGACAACATCTCCCATTCTGTCCTATTTCCAATTATATCTGCTTATGGTTTTGGTCCTCGGTTTTGTGCTGTTATTCATTCTGTTCACTTCAACACCCACATATTCCCTGTCATCAATGGGTGGGTAGGTTTTGCTTTCCCCATGAAAAATGGTATTCATCAAGGCTGCCCTCTGAGCAGCTTTCTTCTGACTTTCGTAATCAGTGCAGTTTTTTACCATTTCAGGCATACCATGTCTCTGGTCCCACACTCTTTTTCATGTGGAGGAGTTTTAGTCACACATGCCGTTTCATACGCAGATGATATCACTTTCATGGTGGAAAATGTAGCAGCTTATCAACACCTTTCTTTCTAGGTTTACTGCCCATACTAGGGGAGGTGGGGTTATATTTAAACTACTCCAAGCCAATTATTTTTTCATCACAAGTAGTTAATCCCATGCAAATACTGGTTGACCCAATTACTTTGACACATGTTCACTTTCTTTTGGAAGGTAAAATGTAAGCCAATCAGGAGAGGGATAGTTTTTTCATCTCCAGACTGGGGGGGGGGGGGGTGTTCTTTAAAACATGGTACACTATTTTTGCACATTTTGTATTTATACAAGGTGTTCAAGCATTTGAAATCATCCACCCCTACTCTGATAAAATAACTCCTGCTGGGAAACAAGGGAATTTTTGGAATTCTTGTCTGGTAGGGAAACCTTCTCATTCCTCCCTCTCTCCAGAATTGAAGGATATTCAACTCATAATTTTCTGATATCAATTCTTTCGATATGATGTACAGGATTCTCGCCATAACTGGTACTGTGCTGCATTGACCGCTCATTACTCCATAGATGCCTATGCAGACTATACTAATTTCCAAAAGCATGGCTTAACTCATTGTTGACTCTTTTGTTCGACAGTTCCTGCTTGGAGAGATTTTTTATGGCGGGCCTCCATCGATAAGTTACCTTTGCAGGCTTCTTTGGTTTTTTGAGCTTCATAGGACAAACAATGCTTTTGTCTGGACTGTGATGCCCTCCAGACATCGAACCATATATTTTTTCATTGTAAGCATGTCACTGGTTTTTGGGAATGTGTCCACAGAACTTTTATGATTCCTCACCTATTTCCTTTGATCAAAACCAAATGCTTATCTGGAGATTATGGCACCTTTTGGAATACGACCATTTCACGCACAGATTTTTTCCTAGTCTCTGCTCTTTTTCTTCTCTGGCAAGCATGATGTTATGAAGCTCGAACAACCCACACATACTCTATTTCCTTTTTAATTCTTAGATTGTGCACATGGCTGCTCAGCCAAGGAATGGGTGATTTGATAAAGTAATTATATTATTTTTATTAATCTTGTTCACATTGTTGCTTATATTTTCAATTTCCACAACTAGCATGTTATTTGCAATTATTATTGCTTTTGCAATTTATTAATAATCTGTAATGTTTCATTGTCTTCCTTTTTTGTGTATTTATTGTACTTCTTAATATTTTCAATAAATTTGGATTATCTGTATAGTATGCTGATCATTTATGACATCCATTCGAATTTCAGCACTTCTGAAATGGTTACAGGTCAGCCTACTATATTCTGAAAACTGGATCTGGTGGATGTCTTGACTGTAAGGTAAATCATGGCATTCCTTAGTTATGGACAGAATAGTAGGTGTGAAACTACTGAATATCAGTCCAGGAGAAAGTCAGCAGAAGAAGATTTTCTAACATTTGCCCCGGGGAGCTCATAGATAGTCTGCAAAGTATTATGACATATGATATCAATACAGTCAATAATCAAGATCAATGAATAGGCTTCACCATAGTAAGGTGAGGCTTGGAGCTCACTGGCAGTGATTTGGACACCAGCTGTATCTATAACATATATCGGCACACATCTGTTCCTTTTGTAAGTTCTGTATTTGATGAATGGTTTATGATATATTTTTTCATATAACAGTAAACACATTTGGTGGAAATAAAAGTAACAAAAGACCGCACAGCACGCCAACGGAGCTCGGAAACAGCGTTGGAATAAAATAAGGAATATAAGCAATCACCATGTAACGCTGTTACCTATAGGCACAAGAACATAGTCCACACAGTTCAAACCTCGAAGGAGAGTACTCAATAATCCCAAACGAAATTAGATGTCAATTGTAGAAAAATTGTAGGAAATTGTAGAAAAAATCCAAACGCTATTCAGCTCAACTGATACACTCTTTTATTCAGGAAATAACAACGGACAGTAAGCGCTTTCACCTTTCGGCTTCTTCAGACTTTATACAAAGCACAGCTAAATCTTTATTTAAATAGCCCTCCAAAGCTTACAATTGGTGGAGAACTTAATTGGCTTTTAAAGCGCTCACAATAAATTAAAATATACATAAATACAAAAAATATATAAAAGCGTATATAAAACTTTTATTCATTGATTACATATTAATTTAAAACTTTTAAAACCAGTAAGTTTCTATGCTGATAAGAAGATAGCAGATATTCTTAACAGATATATTATAAATTAATAAAATAAAACTTGCATGGATAGATCCATTAGCACAAGAAAATTTATTATATAAGCACAATAACATTTGATTATAAGAATGCACCTTTTAAGGTATATTCAAAATTTATTTAGGTCTATATATCCTCCTGTTTTTTAAAAAAGGTTTGATGTGTACCTTGTCATTCAGGCCTGGGGGTTCATCTGCCCTGCACCTAACAATCCACCTACTTTCACATTCTAGTGTCCTGTTGACCATATCACCCCCTCTATTTCCCTCATGTAACTGCTGTATGATACAAAACTTAAAGGTGTGTTCAGGTCCTGTCTCTTTGCAGTGCTTGGCCAAAGCATTGAACTCGGACCCTAAGCGAATGTGATAATTGTGCTCCCTGATGCGGTCTTTAAAGGCTCTATTGGTCTTGCCAATATAAAATGCGGGGCAGACCAAACATTTAGCTAGATAAATCACATGCTTACTATCACAGTTGGTATCTGTGTGGAAGTAAAAGGTATACTTGGTAACAGGGTGCACAAACATTAACTCTTCATTAATATATCTGCAATGGTTGCATTTTCCACAGGGTATGGTATTCCTATCTATATTGATTGACCTCCTAGAATTTCTGGGTTTACACAAAAGTCTTTTAAGGTTGGGTTTATTCTTAAAAACTATTTTAGGGTCGGGTCCCACTACTTTAGATATCTCACTATCAGACAATAAAATGTTCCAGTTCCTAGTCATAATATTTCTTACTTCACTTGTGTCCCTGGTATAAAACAGGGAGGCCCTAGTCTCTATTCCTTCCATTGTTGGATTATTAGTCGGTGTATCTGTCTGTTCAGAAAAGTACGGTCTTGCTCTAGTGGCTCTTAATTCATGTACTTCTTTAATGACCTTGTCTATTGTTTCAACATCATAGCCTCTTGTAATGAATCTGCTCTTCATTTGTTCTACTTCTTCCCTGTAACTGTCTTCTATTGGATTGAATCTAGACGCTCTCATGAACTGTCCTTTTAATATATTGTAAAATATATGCTGGGGATGCATACTGTTCCTATGAAGTAGTGTGTTCCTATAACATAACTTCCTGTGAATGGAAGTATTCAGAGCTCCATTCCCCAATCTACACACCTCAACATCCAAGTACGAGATCTTACTATCTGAATAGTTCATGGTGAACTTAAGAAATTCGGTTGAATTGTCCATGTAGGTTACAAAACTCTTTAGAGTATCAATGTCCCCTAACCATACAAAAAAGAGGTCGTCTACAAATCTACGGTACATTCCTACATACTTGTCAAACAAAAATGTATTATACAGGTACTTATCCTCCCATGCTGCCATTACAAGATTGGCGTAGCTATTGGCACAGGATGTGCCCATAGCTACGCCATCTTTTTGGAGATAAATATTTTCTCCAAAAATGAATACATTATTGGTTAAAATAGTTTCTAAATATAGTGTAAGCAAGTCAATTCTACTGCTCAAGGTGTCTGAATGTGAACTTATATATTCCTTAATGTATTCTATACCCAATTCATTGGGTATTACGGTAAATAAGCTCACAACGTCCAAAGTTACTAAGTAATACCGTTCATCATCACCTAACTGCCTGCTATATGCATACAAGTCTAATAGGAACTGTTTGCTATCCTTTAATATGTGTCTATTCATATCTACAAAGGGTCTTAACTGTGATTCCGTGTAAACTGAAAGTGGTTCGGTGACCCACCCCTGGCCAGCAACGATCGGTCTCATAGGAGGCTCTGTTCTAGATTTGTGGATCTTCGGTAAACCCTGAATTATTGGTATTACTGGATTATTGACTTTAAAATAACCATATAACTCCTCTGTAATGTCGGAAGACAAAACAAGATCATCCAACATATAATAAACTTCAAAAACTTTTTCCTTGACTAACTTCATATCTATTTTTTGATAAAACTTTTCATCACTTAATAACAAAGTCATCCTATCATTATAGTCAATATAATCCATAAGTACAATAGGGCCTCCTTTGTCTGCTGGCCTGATCACTAAACTATCATCTTTCTTCAGCTCATTCAAGGCTCTTCTTTGATTAGAATTCAAATTTTGTCTTTGTTTCCTGTACCTATTATCGTCAAAATAATTATATATGTCATTCTCAAGCACCCTACCAAAAACATCCACAACCGGGTGTAATTGTGGGATGTAAGTGCTGGTAGAACGAAATCTAGAGGCTTCAGCAGTATCATTTCTCAGCCCAAAATCTAACCTTAGCTGTATATTCCTAGTGAACATCTTTGTGCCAATAATTACATCAACTATATCATCTCTACATGAGGGTATGAAATTGAGGCCCTTGTTTAATACCTGTAATTCATATTCATTCAAAGTTCTGCTTGACAAGTTCACCACTAATGACTGGTCCTCTCCCACATTTTCTTCAGGGTTGGGCCATTGTAATCTTCCATTGACCCCTTCCTTTTGTGCCTGCCCCTGCTGGCAGAACGTCTCCTCCCCTGGTATTGCTCCTGGGCTATGGGGAAAGGGGTATTCACCCTTTGTGTATTGTTAATATTACCTACTGGTACTGCTTTGGGTCTTACCACTGCTTCTGAGGGTGTCGGCCTATGTTGGTTAGAAGGTGGTGTCTCCCTGGAATCCCTGGGTCCTTGTTGCCCTGGTATATTTATTCCCTCAGTGGCATCAATCCTACCACTGTCACTATGAGTGCCCAAGTCATTCACCCTATCTACAAAAGTCATCGTATCTCTATTAACTGTTCTATCACTAGCATTGGAAATCAATGGTTGAATAACAATGTCATTTCCATTGGAGCTCACTGTGTTATCCACTGAGGAATTCACAGGTGGAAATGTGGTTAATGTAGATGCATAACTACGTCTATAATTATTCATATTACCACTGTAATTGTTGTTGAAATGCTCCCTGGGCCAAGTAAAAACTTGATTATTACTAAAGTCTCTTACATCCCTAGTAATCTTGACCTTCTTTTGTTCTACAAGTCGTTTTTCAAACAGAGATACATCATCCAAAACTCTCTCAAGTCTAACACTGACATCCATATCAGCATATTTCTTTTTAAAAACATCGTAACATTTAGTCACTACAGACCTTAAATTGTTTTCCTCAGGTGTGTGATACTCAATAAGTAGTTTCATGTAACTGAAACTAAGCTCAAGATTGAGCTGCTGCCATTTAAAAAGTAAATCGGGGAATCTATTCCCTGTCGTGGGCATTTTTAAAATGCGCAGCCCACAAGGTACAATCCTTTTAGCAAGGCATGCTTCAAAATACTGACGTTGTACCTGTAGTTTCTTCAGTTTTATAAATGCAGTCTCTAGTTCCTGTAAATCCTTGGTAATGTTTCCGTTCGTAACGTTGCTCTCTTCATTGTTGTTCAATCCGATACTTGGTTCGAAGTCTAAAAGTAAGTTCTCTCTGCTGGTCAGGCAAGCTTGAAAGCGCTCAGCACCCTTGCTGGCTCTTTCTGTGATTAACGGCACATACGCAAGTTCAATGTTCACATTCTCGGTTTCGGCCATCCTCCTAGGCTGCTGTGCTGGGTAAATATAACAAAAGAAAAGTAACAAAGCACCGCACAGCACGCCAACGGAGCTCGGAAACAGCGTTGGAATAAAATAAGGAATATAAGCAATCACCATGTAACGCTGTTACCTATAGGCACAAGAATAGTCCACACAGCTCAAACCTCGAAGGAGAGTACTCAATAATCCCAAACGAAATTAGATGTCAATTGTAGAAAAGTTGTAGAAAATTGTAGAAAAAATCCAAACGCTATTCAGCTCAACTGATACACTCTTTTATTCATAAAATAACAACGGACAGTAAGCGCTTTCACCTTCGCTTCTTCAGACTTTATAAACAGCACAGCTAAATCTTTATTTAAATAGCCCTCCAAAGCTTACAATTGGTAGAGAACTTAATTGGCTTTTAAAGCGCTCACAATAGATTAAAATATACATAAATATATATAAAAAATATATAAAAATATACATAAAACTTTTATTCATTAGTTACATATTAATTTAAAAAACCTTTTAAAAAACCAATAAATTTCTACACTGATAAGAAGATCACAAATTTTCTTAACAAATATATTATAAGTTGATAAAACAGAACTTGCATGGATGCATCCATAAGCACAGGAAATTTATTATATAGGCACAGTAACATTTGGTTATAGGAAGACACCTTTCAAGGTTTATTCAAAATTTATTTATGTCTATAGATCCTCCTATTTTTTAAAAAGGGTTTAATGTGTACCTTGTCATTCAGGCCTGGGGGTTCATCAGCCCTGCACCTAACAATCCACCTACTTTCACATTCTAGTGTCCTGTTAACCATGTCACCCCCTCTATTTCCCTCATGTAACTGCTGTATGATACAAAACTTTAAAAGCCAATTAAGTTCTCCACCAATTGTAAGCTTTGGAGGGCTATTTAAATAAAGATTTAGCTGTGCTGTTTATAAAGTCTGAAGAAGCCGAAAGGTGAAAGCGCTTACTGTCCGTTGTTATTTTATGAATAAAAGAGTGTATCAGTTGAGCTGAATAGCGTTTGGATTTTTTCTACAATTTTCTACAACTTTTCTACAATTGACATCTAATTTCGTTTGGGATCATTGAGTACTCTCCTTCGAGGTTTGAGCTGTGTGGACTATGTTCTTGTGCCTATAGGTAACAGCGTTACATGGTGATTGCTTATATTCCTTATTTTATTCCAACGCTGTTTCCGAGCTCCGTTGGCGTGCTGTGCGGTCTTTTGTTACTTTTATTTGGCTATATTTACTCAGCACAGCAGCCTAGGAGGATGGCCGAAACCGAGAATGTGAACATTGAACTTGCGTATGTGCCGTTAATCACAGAAAGAGCCAGCAAGGGTGCTGAGCGCTTTCAAGCTTGCCTGACCAGCAGAGAGAACTTACTTTTAGACTTCGAACCAAGTATCGGATTGAACAACAATGAAGAGAGCAACGTTACGAACGGAAACATTACCAAGGATTTACAGGAACTAGAGACTGCATTTATAAAACTGAAGAAACTACAGGTACAACGTCAGTATTTTGAAGCATGCCTTGCTAAAAGGATTGTACCTCGTGGGCTGCGCATTTTAAAAATGCCCACGACAGGGAATAGATTCCCCGATTTACTTTTTAAATGGCAGCAGCTCAATCTTGAGCTTAGTTTCAGTTACATGAAACTACTTATTGAGTATCACACACCTGAGGAAAACAATTTAAGGTCTGTAGTGACTAAATGTTACGATGTTTTTAAAAAGAAATATGCTGATATGGATGTCAGTGTTAGACTTGAGAGAGTTTTGGATGATGTATCTCTGTTTGAAAAACGACTTGTAGAACAAAAGAAGGTCAAGATTACTAGGGATGTAAGAGACTTTAGTAATAATCAAGTTTTTACTTGGTCCAGGGAGCATTTCAACAACAATTACAGTGGTAATATGAATAATTATAGACGTAATTATGCATCTACATTAACCACATTTCCACCCGTGAATTCCTCAGTGGATAACACAGTGAGCTCCAATGGAAATGACATTGTTATTCAACCATTGATTTCCAATGCTAGTGATAGAACAGTTAATAGAGATACGATGACTTTTGTAGATAGGGTGAATGACTTGGGCACTCATAGTGACAGTGGTAGGATTGATGCCACTGAGGGAATAAATATACCAGGGCAACAAGGACCCAGGGATTCCAGGGAGACACCACCTTCTAACCAACATAGGCCGACACCCTCAGAAGCAGTGGTAAGACCCAAAGCAGTACCAGTAGGTAATATTAACAATACACAAAGGGTGAATACCCCTTTCCCCATAGCCCAGGAGCAATACCAGGAGGAGACGTTCTGCCAGCAGGGGCAGGCACAAAAGGAAGGGGTCAATGGAAGATTACAATGGCCCAACCCTGAAGAAAATGTGGGAGAGGACCAGTCATTAGTGGTGAACTTGTCAAGCAGAACTTTGAATGAATATGAATTACAGGTATTAAACAAGGGCCTCAATTTCATACCCTCATGTAGAGATGATATAGTTGATGTAATTATTGGCACAAAGATGTTCACTAGGAATATACAGCTAAGGTTAGATTTTGGGCTGAGAAATGATACTGCTGAAGCCTCTAGATTTCGTTCTACCAGCACTTACATCCCACAATTACACCCGGTTGTGGATGTTTTTGGTAGGGTGCTTGAGAATGACATATATAATTATTTTGACGATAATAGGTACAGGAAACAAAGACAAAATTTGAATTTTAATCAAAGAAGAGCCTTGAATGAGCTGAAGAAAGATGATAGTTTAGTGATCAGGCCAGCAGACAAAGGAGGCCCTATTGTACTTATGGATTATATTGACTATAATGACAGGATGACTTTGTTATTAAGTGATGAAAAGTTTTATCAAAAAATAGATATGAAGTTAGTTAAGGAAAAAGTTTTTGAGGTTTATTATATGTTGGATGATCTTGTTTTGTCGTCCGACATTACAGAGGAGTTATATGGTTATTTTAAAGTCAATAATCCAGTAATACCAATAATCCAGGGTCTACCCAAGATCCACAAATCTAGAACAGAGCCTCCTATGAGACCGATCGTTGCCGGCCAAGGGTGGGTCACCGAACCACTTTCAGTTTATACGGAATCACAGTTAAGACCCTTTGTAGATATGAATAGACATATATTAAAGGATAGCAAGCAGTTCCTATTAGATTTGTATGCATATAGTAGGCAGTTAGGTGATGATGAACGGTATTACTTAGTAACCTTAGACGTTGTGAGCTTATTCACTGTAATACCCAATGAATTGGGTATAGAATACATTAGAGAATATATAAGTTCACATTCAGATACCTTGAGCAGTAGAATTGACTTGCTTACATTATATTTAGAAACTATCTTAACTAATAATGTTTTTATTTTTGGAGACAACATTTATCTCCAAAAAGATGGCGTAGCTATGGGCACATCCTGTGCCAATAGCTACGCCAATCTTGTAATGGCAGCATGGGAGGATAAGTACCTGTATAATACATTTTTGTTTGACAAGTATGTAGGAATGTACCGTAGATTTGTAGATGACCTCTTTTTTGTATGGTTAGGGGACATTGATACTCTAAAGAGTTTTGTAACCTACATGGACAATTCAACCGAATTTTTGAAGTTTACCATGAACTATTCAGATAGTAAGATCTCGTATCTGGATGTTGAGGTGTGTAGATTGGGGAATGGAGCTCTGAATACTTCCATTCACAGGAAGTTATGTTATAGCAACACACTACTTCATAGGAACAGTATGCATCCCCAGCATATATTTCATAATATATTAAAAGGACAGTTCATGAGAGCGTCCAGATTTAATCCAATAGAAGACAGTTACATGAAAGAAGTAGAACAAATGAAGAGCAGGTTCATTACAAGAGGCTACGATGTTGAAACAATAGATAAGGTTATTAAAGAAGTACATGAATTAAGAGCCACTAGAGCAAGACCGTACTTTTCTGAACAGACAGATGCACCGACTAACAATGCAACAATGGAAGGAATAGAGACTAGGGCGTCCCTGTTTTATACCAGGGACACAAGTGAAGTAAGAAATATTATGACCAGGAACTGGAATATTTTATTGTCTGATAGTGAGATATCTAAAGTAGTGGGACCCGACCCTAAAATAGTCTTTAAGAATAAACCCAATCTTAAAAGACTTTTGTGTAAACCCAGAAATTCTAGGAGGTCAATTAGTATAGATAGGAATACTACACCCTGTGGAAGATGCAACCATTGCAGATATATTAATGAAGAGTTAATGTTTGTGCACCCCGTCACTAAGTATACCTTTTACTTCCACACAGACACCAACTGTGATAGTAAGCATGTGATTTATTTGGCTAAATGTTTGGTCTGCCCTGCATTTTATATTGGGAAGACCAATAGAGCCTTTAAAGACCGTATCAGGGAGCACAACTATCATATTCGATTAGGGTCCGAGTTTAATGCTTTGGCCAAGCACTGTAAAGAGACAGGACCTGAACACACCTTTAAGTTTTGTATCATACAGCAGTTACATGAGGGAAATAGAGGGGGTGACATGGTTAACAGGACACTAGAATGTGAAAGTAGGTGGATTGTTAGGTGCAGGGCTGATGAACCCCCAGGCCTGAATGACAAGGTACACATTAAACCCTTTTTAAAAAATAGGAGGATCTATAGACATAAATAAATTTTGAATAAACCTTGAAAGGTGTCTTCCTATAACCAAATGTTACTGTGCCTATATAATAAATTTCCTGTGCTTATGGATGCATCCATGCAAGTTCTGTTTTATCAACTTATAATATATTTGTTAAGAAAATTTGTGATCTTCTTATCAGTGTAGAAATTTATTGGTTTTTTAAAAGGTTTTTTAAATTAATATGTAACTAATGAATAAAAGTTTTATGTATATTTTTATATATTTTTTATATATATTTATGTATATTTTAATCTATTGTGAGCGCTTTAAAAGCCAATTAAGTTCTCCACCAATTGTAAGCTTTGGAGGGCTATTTAAATAAAGATTTAGCTGTGCTGTTTATAAAGTCTGAAGAAGCCGAAAGGTGAAAGCGCTTACTGTCCGTTGTTATTTTATGAATAAAAGAGTGTATCAGTTGAGCTGAATAGCGTTTGGATTTTTTCTACAATTTTCTACAACTTTTCTACAATTGACATCTAATTTCGTTTGGGATTATTGAGTACTCTCCTTCGAGGTTTGAGCTGTGTGGACTATGTTCTTGTGCCTATAGGTAACAGCGTTACATGGTGATTGCTTACATTTGGTGGAAATGCTTTATCATTGGTATTGCATATATACAGTTGCTTTCTCATGCAATGGAACCATCCTGAAGTAATGAAGTATAATTATCCCAAATAACGAATACTGAAATTGACACTGTGATTAAATAGAAGTTTTTGTAAGAATTTCTCAGGAGTTATTATTAGAATTTTAGTGAGTAGTATCCAAAAACAAATTCATTTTAATGTTATTCATAGGTGCACTAACAACGCCCACAACATTCACAAATATTTTTTTCAGGTTTACTCATCCAGCAGAAATAGGAATGCAACATTTATAAATAAAACACAAAAGTGTTTAATGTTATTAACACCTCTGCCCATCTTAGTAATGTGTGCTAACCTCACCCCAATCCTGTCCCTGGTTCTAACATGCATCTTAACTTAAAAAATCCATTCCCATAACACTACCAAGGTCCAGATTAATTTCAGCTGCATGTGGTCTGGTTATGGGTAGTATATAGGAAAAGGAAATGAGTTTCATTTTTCAATCTACTAAGTGTTAAACTGAATTGTGTTCGATATAATAAATATTCAACATGATATAGATGATGTTTTGTGTATTGATCAAGTAACATGTTGACCATTCCTTATATAATCATATATATGCATAATATACAAAGGGTGTACTACAAGCGCTCGAGTCTCAAGCACTCAAAACTATTATCTTGACACTAGGGACTCAAGTGTCTTGTAGTTCATGAAGGATGCCATTCACATCTGAACTTGAATATGAGTTTGGGCAAGCAGCTGGGGAGGAAGTGGCAGAGGGTGGGAGTATATATTATGGCAGGAGAGTTTTAGTCTTATGGAAAAGGAGGGGAAGGGAGGTGAGTTTTATTGTTAGAGAATGGGAAGGCAGTTTTAGGTTTAGGGAGCTAAAGGAGAGTTTTAGGGTTAGGATGTAGGAAGATAGTCGTAGGTTTAGAGACTAGGAGTGAAGTTTTAGAGTTAGGGATTGATATGGAAATTTGGGTTTAGGAAGGGGTTGGAGTTTTAGGGCAAGGGATTGAGGACTTGACTTAGGAACGAGGTCGAGGTTTGGGGTTAGATTTAGGGCTCTGCTAGGGCTATTCAGTTTTATAGGGTTGGGTGTTGGGAGGGGTAAGTAGTTAAAGGTGATCTGGTTAGTGGGATTTTAAGTACTAGATTTTTTGAGCATGTGGCAACAAGCCACAGTAGCATTTTTAAGGGCATAAAAGTTGCAATCAGTATATTTTCTACTCTTTGTTTAACTTAATTCATTTTGATATTAATGTATTTTGTTGCTAGAAGGTTACTCTATTTGGGAGTACTGTTTGGAGGGTTTGTATGTATGTTTTATATTTACAATATGTGAAGTCACTTTCTTACACTAAAGTGAATGGGAGGTAGCATTCTATGTTTTAGCTTAATACCTTCTTTAAAACAAAGTGTAGATGTGATTTTTGGGGAGTTTATAGGAGAGCTATGGCGTTTTGGTTGTGTGCATCTGTGTTTTATGTGTAGAATATATGAAGTTTTCCTTAGTTTTTAGCATGTTTTAGCAGGTTTGACAACACATAGATGAAGGTAATAAACATCTGCTGATGTACAGATGATAGTGATCATAAAAATGTTCTCTTGGTAACCCATCTTGATACTGTTATCACACCCCTTTTTCTGGGTCCAGTATTTTGTAATACCTGTCAGCTGGCCGGATTTTTTGCAGAATGTCCAGATTGCTGACTCATATGTTTGGTCTGTTCCTCAGAAAAAATGTGATTTTCTGGCAAATTATTGAAGATTTGAGTCAGTAAATAATGAAAGACATTTGACTTTCAGACTTCACACCTTTCAGAAAATGCATGCTGATGCAAACCTGTTATTGTATCAACTTAAGTTTATAAGAGCAATATTTAAAATTTTTCTTTAGTGTTGTCCCTTTTTCCCCATTATATATAGCTTTGTCCACATTTCTTGTGCTTAGAGGTTCAGAGATATGTATTTTTATATACATATATACATATACAGTATGCATATACATCTATATATACATATTGCATGTGTATTTTCCTACAGTAATAAGTACAAGTAATAAATGAACATACTGTATGTTAGCCCAAATATAATAAATATTACATTTAAAACACAAAAATGGGAAATGTATCGTTTCTAACCACTGATAACTCATAGCTCTAGATTTTTTCTGTGTCTTTCATTTATATTTGAAAACTGTCTTGGATTGTGTTTGTTTATTTAATCATCTGTTATGTGGGTAATTATTTAGGGGATCCATGTGATCCTTACCTAGCAATAATCCCAAAAGCAACAGTTATATATGATTATGTGTTTTTGAACAATGACATACTTTTGCCTTGTTTTGTTTGCCTATAATGGTCCAGATTGATCATGGTGGTCCCGCAATTAAAAGAAAAATGAATGAATATGCCAATTAATTTGTGCTGCTATACTTTAGCAAACTTGCTACTTCCTTCAGTTTTAGTGGTTATTTTACAGCATGTGCTAAAGTCCTTCACCTTAATGATATCACAACAGATTAAAAACTTGTCATTTGTTACTACTTCACTTCCATTTGTAGTTTACAACTGAAACAAGGTTTTATTTTAATTAGTTTTTCATGTGCAAAAATATCTCTTCTTTTGGTGTAATATAGTATTTGTGCTGCTCTATGAAAGCAGTACACCTCTTGGCAAAAAAAAAAAAGAAAAAAGTTGTCATTGTCTCCCTCTTCTTCAGTATGGTGAAACATGCAGAATAACATTGACCTTTGAATTCAATTTATAACAGGAGAGGTGTTTAAAATGGTGGACGTGTCATTCAGTCAGTTTTATAACACTAAATGAATGTTTATATTATGTCTGACTCAGTTAAGTTTGGATCACTGTGTCCTATGTTTTACTGTCATGCTAAAATAGTAGATAAGGGGAACAATGTTCCCAGGTTCATTACTGCAATTACCAGACAGGGCGAGTAGATTATTGAAGCAATGCTCAGGTCTTAATAACTGACTTTCCTGTAAGACAGATGACAAAAGGTTATTCTCTTAGGTGCTAAAGTATAGTAATGTAATTCCAAATCAGTTTTCCTGATTAAATTGCTGGTATACACATAAAGTCAGCATACATATTACATTCTCATAACTTTGACATTATAAAAACATTAGTGCATGTCTGCATGAGTGTCTATGCAGTCTGATTCATAACACCAAGCTTAGTTTGTTTTCACCTAACTACTTTAGGTTCTTCAGCTCTCACCTGCTGCCATCCTGACCATTTGCTCCCACTTACTGGTAAGAGTCAGGTTGGGGGGTTATAAGTATATCACACTGTGATGTGGGGATGTTTGATATACCCCACCCATTCTCCCTTCACACTGGCATATTCCTACCAATGGATGGGATGTGAATATGCACTTCAATAGCTAATCAATCCTCATGTGCGTACTTTTAATCAAAAGGTTTGACATTTTGGATATACACACAATTATGACAGACATACACGTTGAACTCATCATGTTCTTTCCTTGGAAAAGTCAAGCCAACCAGCCAAAACTTCTCTCAGATATGGTCCTCAAACAACTTGGCCACTGATCAAAACCATGTCACTGCTATCACATGCAGATTCACCTTTAACAAGGAATTTAACTCATTAACATAAAGAAAGAGTCATGAACAAACTGATCTGCTCAGTTTTTTTAAGATTTTTTTATTAACAATTTTTAATAATACAATACACAATGGTAACAGACAATACACAACCAAAACAGTAAAAGTAATATAGACTTATATACAACAAATAACTATTTACAAATACTCCTTATGTCCAACAAAATAAATAAGTTAACAGAGATGAAGCTAGAATGAGGTCAAATAAAGTATCCCAGTATTCAGTAAAGTGTGTACTAAGTATTTGGGTGTATTTCAGATATTTGTACGCAAGTAAATGTTTAGTAGCAAGTTGTTTAAATCCATCCCAAGTAAGCAGAGCTCTATCCTTCCAGTTAAGGGTGATATAAAGTTTGACAAGGGAAAAGAGTGTTATTAAGATATGGGACTGAAGTTTGGATAACCCTGTAGGAGGGATACATAATATTGTGAATTTCTAGGACAAAGTCATTTTCTCATATCTCTTTTTTTCCAATTGTACTCTGAGGGAGCAGCAGAGTCTATAAGAACATTTGCAACTCCAAAAAATATGGAGCAGGTCAGCTTTGTGATTGGTACAATGGGGAGAGAGAGGAGAGGAGGAGGGATAGATTTTAGAAAGTATAGCAGTGGTGAGGTACACATTATTTAAGATCATAAATTGGGTATAGTTAAGTTTTTTAAGGGGATTAAGTTTCAAGGAAAGTTGAATAGCTTGGGAAATTGGGTTAGGGGAAATGGAGGGATCTTGATCTTTCCATTAGTTTGAAAACAGTTCATTTTAGGTTTGGATAGAAAGAATAAGTTTGTATGAATTTGAAATCATTTTCTTCTTAAGCAAAAGGAGGTTCCATATGATATCATAAATATCATTTAGATTTAAAGAGGTGTCTTCCAAGGTATTATGACAGAGTTCAAGATGACTGTATAGCTTTTGGGGAGAGACATGTGTAGTCTAATATCAGATAGTGAATTATTTCTGAGAGGAAAGATATCTGCTATAGTTAGCTCTCTGATGAGGAGATATTTATCAAGATTGATAATTTTGTTGTTTAGTTTAAGGTTGGGGTCGAGATGGAGTGGTTGCAAGGTATTGAAAACAGTGGTCAGTTTCAGAGGTTTGAAAACCTTCTGGAGAATATTTATTTTATGCTTAATGGGTGATTGTATTTTGAAGTTTTTTTTAGGTTTTCTGTATTCAGAAAGGGGAGAGCTTTGGAGTTGAAGCCAAATGTTTTAATACAATTATAGTATAATTTTACCCACGTAGGGGACCTGGTAGGCAAATTGGGAACATAGTCAGATATTGTTGCTATCTTGTTACTGTTGATAATATTGTAATAGAGTTTGAAGTCAGGTAGATTTAAACCACCTTTGTCTTTTGGGAGAGTTAGTCTATTATAGTTAATTCTGATTGATTTGGAGGAACCATAGAAATTTATAGAAAGATGAGTGGAGAGTTTAAAAAAAAATGTTGTGAATTATTATATAAGAATCATTGAAAACATAGAGTAGACAAGGTAGGATGTTCATTTTGATTATAGCAGCTTTGGTGAGAAATGGAAGGTGTAATTTTGCCCATCTGTTCAAATCTTGTTGGATGTTAGATTGTAGTTTGGAGATATTGTTCGAATAGATTTGGTTGGGGTCTTGGTGAAATAAAATACTGAGGTATTGTAAAGAATGATTAATTTTGATTTGAGGGGGCATGTAGGTAGTCGGCAAAAAAGGGTTTGGGGAAAGATGGTTGATTTCTCTAAGTTTAGTTTATAGTTGGAGACTCTTGAGTATTTATCTATTGAATCTAGTATTTTTGAAAGGTCAGAATTAGGAAGAGAGTAATAGAGGTTAAGGTAATCAGCAAAGGCTGAGAATTAAATTTTAGTATTGAAGAGGGTGGGAATACAGTGAAAGGTTTTTTGAGTAATTAGCAGAAAAAGATGTTCGATATAAAGGTTAAATAGGTAGGGAGACATTGGACAGCCCTGTCTAGCTTCATTTTAATATCAATTCGAGAAGGAGGGGTGTGGTTAATTTGTAAGATAGTGTGGGCGTTGGAGTATAGAGTTTTACTATACTGTATGAAAGCTGGAGGAAAGGTGAACCTAGAAAGAGTAGATAGGAGGAATTCTACATTCAATCTGGCAAAGGCTTCAGAGGCATTGATGGCCATAGTATATATAGGGTTGTGATTACTGGTAGAATGGGTTAAGAGGATGTCAAGAAGAAGAGTGTGATCAAAGGTTTGTCTATTCTGGGTGAACCCTGAATGTTCAGTGTGGAGATGATGGTAGGGATAATAGGCTTAATTCATGTTGAGATTAATAAGAGCGATGGGCTTATAATTACAAGGGTTTTAAGAGAAGGAAAATAGATATTTTTGACTAAAAGCTTTGTAGAATTCTGTGGTAAAGCCATCCAGACCTGGAGCTTTATTAGGCTTAAGCTTGTTGATAGCCATGACTATTTCTTGTTGAGTGATGGGTGATGATAAGGTTGTTTGTTGTTCAGGGCTAAGTTTAGGGAAAGTTAGTTGGTTCAAGAAGGTTTCTATATCTGATTTATTTGAATGAAGGTCAGGAAAACTATATGAGCCTCTATATAGTTGTTCAAAAATGTCAATTATATCTTGTTTTTTATGGTAGCTCGTACCTTGGTAAGTTATTTCTGTCATACTTGGGGAGAGTTTGTTTTGGTTGATTAATCTAGCAAGGAATTTTGAGGGCAGTTGGGACTACTCCAAGTAGTTTGTTAGAGTCCTTATTTCATAAAGAGATAAGTTTTTATTATTGAGGTCCAAAAGCTTTTTGTGTAAATGGATTGTTTTTAAGCTATAGGATTGAAAGTTGATTGGAGGTGGATCTCAAGCTTGCTAATTTTATTTTTGATAGTAGATTCTTTGGAGGTGTATTTTTTTTTTTTGTAATAAGAATCTTTATTGATGAGAATGCCTCTGATCATGGATTTAATGGAGGCCTAATAGATGTTGAAGAATAGTTGGTTGTGTTTGATCGGGGTCAAGGCTTGGTCAAGGGTACAATTAACTTCCTGTAGAATCTCTTTGTTATTTAGTAAGTTTGGGTTATATGCCCAGCTATGGCCTCTCTTCTTATTAGTTACATCTTTGGACCAATCAATAGTTAAAGTAATCTTAGAGTGGTCCGAGAAGAACCTGGGTTCAGTATGAAATACAATGTTATAATTAAGAAAGATATTAGAGACAAGGAAAAAAATCTAACCTGGACCACACCTTGTGGCAGTGTGAGTAGAAAGTGAATTTATTATTGAGGATATTATTGGATTGAGAGGTATAGGGGTCAAATAAATAAAAGTCAGTCCTAAGTTCCATTATAGCTAAAGAAGCATGGTTGTTATATTTGGATTTAGTGTTTGTTCTGATATTTAGTGGGTCTTGAATAACATTCCAGTCTCCACCTAGAATATAGTAGTGGTTAGGGAAGGAAGAGAGGATTTTGTAGATAGGCATAATAAATTCATGTTGTTTGGTACAGGGGGTGTATACGTTTAACAAAATAATAGGTTTCTCTAGCTGTGAGCAGCAGAAAGTTATGTAACACCATCTGCCTTCAGTATCTGAGTCGTAGCTTTTGATTTCCTGGGGGAAGTACTGTTTCACTATGATAGCTACCCCTAAGCTATTCATATTCTTGCCAGAGGCTGTGATAGACTTAATCCATTTTTTTCTTGATTGCAGAATTCCATTGTTCTGACAATAGGTGTGTTTCCTGCACTAGAGTTATGTTGGGTTTAGATTTAAAGACCACGTGAAAAAATAATTTTCTTTTCTTTTCTATCTGAATCCCCTTAATATTCCATGAATCAATTGTCCACATGGAGCTGGATTGTTTTTGGTTACACTGATAAGGAGAAAGGGGGGAAATATGACAGTAGATACCTTCATTTGTAGGGACATAGGCGTAAGTCTCTTCCTGCAATTACCTTATGCCTAATCACAAACCGACATAGCCCAGAAGAGATAGGGAATGTAGGTGGTAGAGATCTCACCTTATAAACACTGAAATGGTTAGTGATCATGTGATCTCTAAACTTTATATTTCTAATAACAAGTAATTCCAAAGTTAAAAATAAGCTATGTGTTTGTAGGAAAGGCAGCACATTTCACCTTGGACTGCCTTGGGGATAAAGGTACTAGAATTAACTTAGTTTAGCCTGAGTGGAATCAGTGATAACAGTAGTATTAGGATATGTGCATAAACTGAGAGGCTTAAGCCATGTTAAGTGCAGTACAGCAGTATAATTTAATAACCTGGATGTAGCCTGTAAAGGTTACACAAAAATAGCATCTAACCGCACAATATGTACTTAGCTGTAGGGTTGCATACAGAGTTGATATGAAGTCCTGTGAATGAGCATCAGCAGTCTTGATTCTAGACAAAGTAAAACAGCAGCGATAGTCCAAGGATGCTGAAAAAAAAAACAAACAAAATCAATTATTCTTGAAGAGATTTCCTCACTAACTTCTCAATTGAGGGTATTTCATTACTTAGAAGTGAGGCAGGAACAAAAAAAAAATTATTGTTTTAAATTGTATTCTGTAAACTGCGTTTTTAAGGCTGCAGCCCTTTAAGAAAGTGTTGCAGTCTGGGTAGGGAGATCAGAGCTGAAACAAAGTGTTTTTGGACCCACCCAGGGCTGTAGAATCATGGAGATCATGGTATGGAGCAGATCAGCAGATCCCCACATTGAAAGAAATGCCTTGGGCATCCAAAAAGCTGCTGTTTGGCCATGGTAAGTACTAGAATGAGCATTTAAGCATTAAAATCACTGATTATGAAGTTGGACTGTAGTGATTCATGCTGTTGAGGAATGTAGTAACAAAAAATTGTTAGTTTCAGCGTTTTGGTGCATTAGCTTCAGGAACAGTTTTAAATACATTGAAAAATGTTGATTTAGCTTCTTTTACACTGAAGATCGTATATTTGGAGCCTTGGTGCTGGAAAGAAAGAGTGTGAGGGGTATTTCATCTGAAACTTGACTTGATTCTGTATCAGGTAGGCACAGAAGGGCGATAGTTTCTGCCTTTCTTGTTTAATTTCTAATGGCAGGTCTTGATTAAAACAGATTTTAGCTCCATTCCAGGTAACTGATTTCTTTTTTTTGTGTTTTTTTATCAAAGTAAGTATTTTGCTAACATCTTGGTCATTAAGAGGTCTGACATAGACTAGATGAGGTTTGGCAGAGTCCAAAGGGGGTGAAGAGCTCTGTGGGCTCTCTCAATGACTACATGTCTAGCTTCAGCAGTGTTGTCTAGTAAGATGGCAAAAATGTTGAGAATTGTATTTAACAAGCTAGACTGATCCATGATTTTCGGCAAACCTCTTAAAATAATGTTGTTGAATCTGGATCTTGCTTCTAAGTCCAGTATTTTTTGCTGTAGTTCTTGTATGTATTTCGAGTTTGAAGAAGATTCTTTCTGCAGTGTTTCAATTTTAACTTCACTGCCCTGTACTTCAGCTTCTGTTTTCTCAACCCTGGTTATAATCTTGTTGATGGATTTGCCAAAAGTTTTTATCTGGTCCAAAAAGTTTTGAATAGCTAGTTGTAAAGGCTGTAGTGCTAGTTTAAGTTCAGTTTTGTTTTTACTGGACATTTTACTAGATTCTTGCTGCTTACCCATTCTGGGTCTTTTAGGTAAAGTGTCTTTTTCTGGAGAAGCAATCAGTGAAAATTTAGCTTTAGAAGTTTGTGTGGCCATAAAGTCAGCATCAGTCAGCAGTTTTGTCTTCTTTGTGTTATTTTAGGCTGAAGAATGTTGCAGTAGCAAGCACATGACAGAGACCATGCAGAGCACATGTACTGAAGAGCCCAGAGAATCCGAGGTAATCTGCTGATTTTCCAAGTACTACTTCCAGTCTCAAGTAGCTGAATAGCTTGTATGCATAAAGTAAGTTATCAGGATGGTTATTTTGAGCAGAAAAACATTTTTTCTAGCTTAGAAGTTAGAGATTAGTATTAGCTTAGAAACAGCAGTGTCTATAGGATGGTGGCCATCTTAGTCCATGAGATCTGCTCAGTTCTTAATTTGATATAAAAACATTGGTTTAGGGTATACTACCCCCTCCTAGCATCACAACCTTATTGTGGTGGAGAATTTTTTTTTCCCTTTTGTGGCCCTAGTCCTGACAGCTATGTTGTCTGGATTTTTGTGCCCTTGATAAACTGTCCCGGATAAAGAGGTCAAAGAGTAATCCAAAATGTTCCCCAAGAAGGGTCATTTAAAGAATATGAGACCCTTGCCTGGAAGAAGGATATGTAGATCCACCACTGGAGTGATTATTAATGTCTGATGACCAAGTGACCCGAGTATTCCAGCTGTTGTCACTCAGCCTTAAAATGGCTAAACAGAGTTGAAGTGTGAGCTCACCACATACAAGGCAAACAGTGGGGTCAAATGCAATACCAATCAAGTGGTGGTCAGGAATGGGCTGGACTAGTATGGACTGGACACTGGCAATGCAAACTGTCTCATGGAACATGGAATACTACCTCTGTGGTCAGGAAGGAAGCAGAGCTTGTGTGGGAGGATGCAATGCAAACTGTCTCATGGAACATGGAATACTACCTCTGTGGTCAGGAAGGAAGCAGAGCTTGTGTGGGAGGATGAAAAGTAACAGCCAGATTTAGCTGGTTTTACTTCAACACACAGCAATGATTAAATAACTAAACTTCTCTCATAAGGGTATTCTGTCTCTGGAGGTGAGACTCAGGAAAGTTCTCAAGCTGGTGTGAGAATACTCACAACTATCTGGATGCTGTGTAGTTGGAGCTAGTCCTTATTTTTCAACGCTACATAATACTACTGATGTTCTTAGAAATAATAATGATTTTTTATGATACACTACTACCTATAGTAGATGCACCTCTGAAGTTTGAAAAATAATATCAAATAATTGGGGCATTCTTACAGCTCTACCAGAATTAAATAATATTATTTCATCATGTCCAAAATTTGCATATAAAAATTCCACAAATTTAAAAAGTAAATTATGCTATAAAGATCTTCGGCATAAAACACGAAGTAGGTTAGAATTAAATAAAAAAGACACTTATCCATGCATTAATTTTTCTGTATGTGGTATTATATGTAAAAAACAATACATTTATACATCCTGTCACACATAAATCATACTCTTTTACTTGTACAGCGACCTGTAATACTAGTAATATTGTTTATTTAGCCACTTGTGAAAAATGTCCAAGTTTCTATGTTGGAAAATCAACTAGAAAATTGCGTGAATGCATTATAGAACATAGATCTGACACTAAAAGATGTATTTTAACAAATGCAATAGCAAAACATAATGTAGAATCTAATAATACACATAATTTTGTATTTAGAGCTATAGACATTTGTTTTACTAGTATGAGGGGGGTGATAAACATAATGACTTAGAGATGAAAGAATACAATTGAATTGTTAAATTACAAGCTGAGCAGTGCCCCTGGTATTAGCTCTACAGTATCAATTAAACCTATCTTAAAATGCAAACAATTTTGCCTTAAGAAATAATTTATGTTATGTTTTAATAACATTGTTTTTCTGTAGAGCATTTTACCCCTTTAAGCTAGATCTTTTAATTTAATCTGATTGTCTTCATTAATAATTGCTCTGTTATCTGGTTGGCTGTCTTATTCATTATGTATTCATCAATTTTAATTAAATAGCAATATGTTTAATTACTTTTTCATCACACTGAGGAAGGAGTAATCCGAAAGCTTTCTGGTTTTGAATTGTGCTTTTTACTGTGTTTTATAATAAATTCTTTGGATGTAACTTGGCCATTTTTCATTTGTTTGCTTTGGATTTCATTGTGAACGGCAAGTGCATTACGGGCTTTTTTTTTTCTTGATTTGGACTTTAGTTGGAGTATGTGCCAGAAAATGAGAGGATTACCTCAATATGATTGCAGGTTGTAGAAAAAAGTCAGTAGCTTTTCATATGTCCCTATCAACTGTCCAAAGTTTTTGGTCTTTTTTACACTGTGAGTTAGTTGTTCAGAATCTACAGAGTCTGTAGTTTGACGGGAAAGCTTTAATACTCATGTGGGGAAAGATAGGAATAACTGCAAGGCATGATTAGGACAAGTGTCGAATAATCAACCTAAGTGGAGAATTGTTTTTCAGCTTCTGTTTTAGTTGTGGACTGCACATAGTAAATACCATATTCATATACAAGGATGCTCATAAGTGTAACTGCTAACAGAACACCTTGGGCCAAAGGTCAGTGAGTGACTCTGTATTCATGTCATCATACCTGGGCTGTACATTCTAGGCACATGGATCACAAGGAGTGATGGGCCAATAACTGATCATCATTGGGTCAGATGGTTGAGGTGGCACCTGAACAGACCCAGAAGCCTCACATTTAACACCCAGCTGATGCTTTTGAGATGGTTGTGTTCAACTCTCAGCTGAAGAAGTCCTTATGGAGGGAGATCTAGGATGTGCAGTCTGAATGGACACTGCTCAATATCTCAACAGTTGAGGCAGTTACAAGGAGCTGTGGCCAAAACATGGTCCGTGCTTGTTATTTTGGTAACCCCAAGATATCAGTGTGCAGCCACAGTATAAGCAGTATCCAGATTGGAGACATGAAGTTTGCATTTTCTTTACTTGCTGATGATGTTGTCCTGAGAGCTTAACAAGACTATGATCTCCAGTGCACACTGGAATGAGTCGCTGCTGAGTATGAAGAGACTGGGACAGAAATAATTACCTCAAAATCAAAAGCCATGATTCCCCTCTAGAAAATATTAACTTGCTCTCTGAAGGTGAGGTAACAGCTTTTTCAGACTGGGACTTTAAATAACTTGGGGTCTTATTCCTGACTGAGCATTACAGGGTCTGGGAAAATTTGCAATCCTGACCAACTGATGGGGGGACTGTTTGGTGAAGCAACAGCTAAGACAAAACATGAAGCTGTTCTTTCCTCAGTTTATTCTAAGCTGCCATCCACCTGTGATCATGAGCACTGTCTAGTAACTGAAATGATAAGACTGATAGGATGCACTGAGGTGCTTGGCAATCTAGGTGGATATCAGAGTGCAGGCACTGCTACTTTACATGAAGAGCAGTCAGCTGAGATGGTTTGGGCACCCATGATGATTCTGAGTACCTCTCATGCCCCACTGTAAGGAAGTCCTAGGGAAGACCCCTAAGTATATATTATGTTATAAGTTGAGGAGACAAAGAAAAAAAAAAGAAGTGGTGAAAGTGCATTCTTTAGAATGATGGAAACTTATAAAGTACGTGTCAGCTTTGGGTACAACGCATCCCCAAGGAAACTGGACTTGCAAAGTAGTGATTAATTTATGTCAACATTATTTAAAATACCAGCTATTGTGAAGGCACATATAGCAGACATGGATAATTTAGTTATCCTACGAATGCATTAGTGAACTCTGCCATGTTAATTATATTTTGATCACAGGAAATGTCATTCAGTAACACAGAGGAAACCTTTTATCTTGTAAAATTGTGAACCCAGAGTAATCCATACTGTATGTGTAATATTAAAGGTGTAGCATGCATAAGAACCCTGCATGTGCATGCTGGGAGTGAACGGTTACTTGGGGAACTATCTGTCACACTACATTCAGAAGTACTGCTATTTAGTACTTTGTTGAGTGAATAGGACATTATATCTTGACCAATAAGAACAATGAATCTGTTGGTCAATTTTCCCTGTCATGCACAAGTAAGATCTGTAATCACGCATGGCAAAAAATTGGCAGCTGGATAAAAAAAATCATTGTTGCTTACAAGCAAAATGAAACAATTGGCAGCCATTTTCCCTTCCACATTAAGCAGCATTTTTAACAGTCATATTCTCACAAGAATAAACTAGTTTAGTATATCTTACTGTATACTATTTATGAATATGGATATTATCTTACATTTTCAATTATTGTGTCAATACAATTATTTTTTCTAATTGGAGCAGTATTTGTGACATTTCCCAAGATTTGTTCCAAATGCTGATACACCCATTCTCTGCTCTGAAAATATATCAGAAATGGGAATTTGTGTAGGAAAATAGACAGAATTTCATTGGATGGGTAGCAGAACAGATGAAGATGTCACAGTATCAGTTTGAGTAAGTAGTAAGTAGAACAGATCCACTAACAGTATCACTGTGAACAGCAAAGACAATGCATAGGAACCAGCCTAACCTAAGGTGATGCTCTAAAAAGGATCGACTGTTAGGGACACCTTATAAGTATTGGTACCATGTCCTAGACTGATAAATAGACCTTCTACCACACATTTTATAAGTATAACATCTCAAAAAGTTTAGCTATAACACAGCTCAGTGACCCTGAAACTGAAGTACTTTACTGTTGTTTCACAATTTCATGTTCCTAGGAACTAGTAACATTTTCTTGTTAAATGCAAAATCTGGATCACTTGAGAAATATGAATTTCTACTTCATTTGGAAACTTGCATTTTTCCATTGTCTTCAGTAGCAACTGAAGCTAGTTGTTGCTTTTTCACTGTAAGTCGGGTGGCATATGGTATTTCATGTCAAATTTGTAATAAAACTTGTAGCAGATTTTAATATAATTATAGAAAATGAAAACATATCAACATATACTAAAATATACAACATTGAGTAGCATAAGTAAAGACGGCTAGTTGTTTGGAATGAATTAGTTTCTTTTCTGTTTTGAAAACTACAGTTACAGATTGGCAAAACACACACACACGTACACACACACACACAAAACAATGACTGAAAAAAGAAATGCCTTTATGGATGATAGGAAAGTAAAACACTAAAAAAGACACAGAGAGACAGAGAGAGAGAGAAAGAGAAAAGGAAATAGACAACCGAGCAGAAAATGTCATATTTAACATTTATTAATAGATCAAAAATGGAATATTTTGTTTTGCTGCAGAACATTGCAAAAATATAAAATCATATAGCATGCACAATATATATAAGCAATAGTATAATGACTATACAATGTGTTTAGGTATGGGTTGTGATGAAATTTCCTCAGGCTACTTTGAAGTCTGGTCACTTAGGCTTTACCCTTGCGACTAATCCATGCTACAAATGACTAAATCCATGCACAATCTACACCCGAATATGGTATATTGTTGTAGCTAATAAGAGGCAATAACAGTTATTGATATATACAATGAAGTTAAGAATGGTAAGTTTATATATTTGTTTTTTAGAACATGAATTAACCAAGGTTCTTGGAAATATCTCCCTTTCAGATGTCATACGGGCCAATCTACAAACTGACCTTTGACCAAACTTCTCTTTTGTGAAAAGGATGGATACTTTTAAAGTGCAAGTAGCTATACAAAAATGTGGGCTTTCTACATATAATAGAATTAAGAACATTCATGCCCTTGGTGATGGTAGTATCTAGGTAACTTACATGTATATCATCAGTCTGATAGGTGAAAGTCAGAAATGAAGTAGTTTGATTAATGAATTGAATAAATTCAGAGAATGAAGCATGGTCAGCTGTCCATAGGATGAGAATATTATCCAAAAATCTCAAATAGGGTTTTATGTATTGAAAAAAGTTATACTGGAGAAATGATGAAAATACTTTATGATAGTGGCACTTACACTATGGCCTCTAAAATGAAGTCCATATATCTTGTACAAAAGTTGATCAATACCTTGAGGATGGCCGGTTACAACACCATTTTGACACTGATATCTATAAAAACAACCCAATCCCTCCATATCAATTATATTTTGGATACCTAAAATACACAAGAATATAACTCAGCCCTTTTAAAGACCCATAGTCTCTGCTGGTGGATCTAAAACCTATCCCTTTGCTGTGATGATTGATAGGCTGTTAAAGCCCATTCAGGAGTTAAACACGCACATGGTAAGGGATTCCTCTGACTTTCTGGGCAGGTTAAAACCTGATCTATGGGGCAAGGTTTTAATTTTTGTCACTATAGATATTATAGAGCTATTTCCTGTATATCACGGGACATGGGTTTGCAATTATTCCACGAGGCCTTATTAAACTTTGATTTTTTTACTTCTAGAAATCAGTGACTGATAATTGAATTTATGGAAATAGTTTTGGGAAACAACGTTATATGGTTTGAAGGGAGATTTTCAAGCAGAACAAAGGTGTAGTGATGGAGGCCGCTTGTGCCACCATCTTTGCCAATTTAGTTATGCTCTCCTGGGAACCCAAACTTGTTTTTTCATCTCCTTTTTTTTCAGTATGTAAAACGATATTTGTGATTTTTGGATGATATTTTCAACCTATGGACAGGTGATGATACTTTATTCTCTAAATTTATTCAATTCATTAATTCAACTACTTCATTTCTGAAATATACCTATCAGACTGATGATACACAGATAAATTACGTAGATACTACCATCACCAAGGCATGAGTGTTTTTTCTCTAATATATACAGAAAACCCACTTTTTTGAATAGCTACTTGCACTTTAAAAGTGCCCATCCCTTTTCACAAAAGAGAAGTTTGGTCAAAGGTCAGTTTGTTAGATTGGCCTATATGACATCTGAAAGGGAAATATTTGATGTTGAAAGGATCAAACTTGAGAATATGTTTTTGGAGAGGAAATATCCTCACTGGTTGGTATGTGCAATTAGTGATGAAATTTCGAGAAGATGGGGTGTAAAATATTTCTGCCTTCTCAGGTTGGGTTTGAGCAAGTTTAAACATCATCAAGAAGAAGTCCCAAATCCTGATGATGGAGTTGAAGATGTTTTTAAGGTAATCAATTCAAGTTCCCCTAGCTCTCATACAATCTTTGAGAATTTTGAGATATGCCCTAACAGTAGAGCTTTCATGTTACAGTTTAATGCAGGTTCACATGTTATAAAAAGGATATTGAATAATCATTGGTGCATTTTGACAAGCGATGATAATTTGAAAAATATTGTGGGGAGTAGACTAAATTTTATTTACAAGTGATCAAATAACATTAAAAACATAGTTGAGAATTCTCATTGTCCCAGTTTAGGTATGGCAATAAGTAAAAGTATGAAAACATGTTGCTCATGTAATCACTATAAGTACATTTTAGAAACTGGTTCTATTTTTTAGATAATATTTTAAAATCTAGAATATATCCACATGGATGGAATTGTTCTAGAAAAGGTTTGCTTTAGTTGGCATTATGCTCTGCATGTTCAGTTTTGTACATGGGAAAATGGGAATGTCAATTAAGAAAATGCATATATTAACTCTATTTTGATATTCTAGGTATAATGTGAGCAGTACTTTGTGCAGACATTCTGCCAGATGCCTTGATTTTAAAAGTTTTCATTTTGTTGTTTTAGAGAGAATTTTTAGTAATCCTATTGGTGGCACCTGGAAAGAGAAAACTGAATTAAGAGAGTTAGTGTTGCAACTTAAACTCAGTACCAGCCAACCACTGGTTTAAATTGTTTTACTTTAACTCCTGTTTTGAAGCAGAAAACACAAAGGTTGTAATAAAGATTTATATGTTTGATACACAATTTCATATATTTATTAGAAATTAATGGTGTTTATAGTTTAATGAATTAGGGTAGGATGTTTGCAAATGTAGTATGATGAAGTTCTGTTTGTTGATGGACAAAAAGCTATTTATTAACACACACACACACACACACACACACACACACACACACACACACACACACACACACACACACGCACACACACACATCATTCACATTGTCAAATTTGAACAGAATGAACGGCTTCAGAAATATATTGGCTTTTCTCATTGCCAATGTCAGAAGAATTAAGACAGAGTGCATGTGGGTTTAGATAAGTGTGGGTTTCAGATATATTGACAAAACTTTCAGATATAGTGAAAATTTTAGAATTACAGGGGGGGTGGGAGTATGTGTGTGCATGAGCATTTGTGAGTTAGGATAGTAAGGGATAGGAAAGTGAACAGATTTAATCTTGTGCGTATGTGCTGCTATGTCTGCATATATTGCATAGTGTTTTGTGCTATACAAAATATTTTTTTATGGTAAAGTGCTTGGTTGGGGATAGGGGCAGGATTAGGGTTACTGAGGCCTCGTGCTGAACCTAGCCCTGCCACTGCTCCTAACCACAACCTTAAACCTTACCTTACAAATATTTTTTCTGTAAAACTATCACTATTTAAAGTACTTCTAAATTTGTGGTGTGGTTTTGGGAAATTGCAAAATGAAACTGACTGCTTTCATTTTGTGATTTTTTTAATGTGGCTATTTTACTATGTTGATTTTCAAAATGCCATTTAGTCACTTGTGTTTTGATGTTTGCATACTTGTGCATTTTGATAAATCAACACATATTCACAAACATGCACACACACACACACACACACACACACACACACACACACACACACACACACACACACACACACACACACACATACACACACACACACACGTATTGAGTAGATTCCATTAGGAATACCAACCTGATGTATCTTAAAGAAGGTGAAACTTATTTGATTTTCCCTCTGGCATGGGATTAACACTTTCATGAGTGAAAAAAACATACAGTTAACAAGCTGTCTGATTTGCCGCTGACTGAATATTGACTGTACTCTTGATCTCAACATTCCAGAAAATGGAGTCTTGAATTTACTGTTTGTTAATAGTTGTCAATTGAATTCTGTTCTCAAGGTTATGGAAAAAAGTAGTATTGTAATTACTGGTAGCTAATGGTTAGGATCTATGACTAAACCACCCTTGTAGAATAACACCATTAGTACATTTTGTAATAAAAAATACAATATCTTTGGAACTTATTTTGGTATCATCCCTCTCCAGGAATTAAAACTCACCTAAAAAGGGCAACCAAAGCCCTAACTAGGCAAATTCATGTATCCGTTTTACATGACCAGAATCTTGTGATAAAGACAACAACAAAGCCTATGCTATCATGTTTCACAATCTATCTGGCATTTCAGCACATGTAGTTTTTTCATAGCATACTAATCAAGGACAGTGCTGGAACAGCTGATATAGTTAATGAGGTCTTTAAAGCACATTATTCTGCATCAGGTTGTTTTGCTTTACTTACTACTGATCTTAGCATATATTACATGCCTTGCCGTGTACTTACTACTGATCTTCGCATATATTGCATGCCTTGTCATGTACTTACTACTGATCTTAGCATATATTGCATGCCTTGTCATTTATGTACTACTGCTCTTAGCATATATTACATGCCTTGCCATGTACTTACTACTGATCTTAGCATATATTACATGCCCTGTCATGTACTTCCTACTGATCGTAGCATATATTACATGCCCTGTCATGTACTTACTACTTATCTTAGCATATATTACATGCCTTGTCATTTACTTACTACTGATCTTAGCATATATTACATGCCTTGTCATATACTTAACTACTGATCTTAGCATATATTACATGCCTTGTCCTGTACTTACTACTGATCTTAGCATATATTGCATGCCTTGTTATGTAGTTACTACTGATCTTAGCATATATTGCATGCCTTGTCATGCACTTACTACTGATCTTAGCATTTAGTGCATGCCTTGTCATGTAATTACTACTGATCTTAGCATATATTGCATGCCTTGTCATGTACTTATTACTGATCTTAGCATATATTGCATGCCTTGTCATTTACTTACTACTGATCTTAGCATATATTACATGCCTTGTCATATACTTACTACTGATCTTAGCATATATTACATGCCTTGTCATGTACTTACTACTGATCTTAGCATATATTGCATGCCTTGTCATTTACTTACTCCTCATCTTAGCATATACTACATGCCTTGTCATGTACTTACTACTGATCTTAGCATATATTACATGCCTTGTCATTTACTTACTACTGATCTTAGCATATATTGCATGCCTTGTCATGTACTTACTACTGATCTTAGCATATAGTACATGCCTTATATACTTACTACTGATCTTAGCATATATTGCATGCCTTGTCATTTACTTACTACTGATCTTAGCATATATTGCATGCCTTGTCATTTACTTACTACTGATTTTAGCATATATTACATGCCTTGTCATTTACTTACTACTGATCTTAACATATATTACATGCCTTGTCATGTACTTACTACCGATCTTAGCATATATTGCATGCTTTGTCATTTACTTACTCCTGATCTTAGCATATATTACATGCCTTGTCATGTACTTACTACTGATCTTGGCATATATTACTTGCCTTCTTGTGTACTAACTACTGATATTAGTATATATTACATGCCTTGTCATGTACTTACTATTGATCTTAGCACATATTACATGCCTTGTTATGTACTTACTGCTGATCTTAGCATATAGTACATGCCTTGCCATGTACTTACTACTGATCTTAGCATATATTGCATGCCTTTTCATGTACTTACTACTGATCTTAGCATATATTGCATGCCTTGTCATGTACTTACTACTGATCTTAGCATATATTGCATGCCTTGTCATGTACTTACTACTGATCTTACCATATATTATATGCCTTGTCATTTCTGAAGAAATATTCATACTTCATGTGAAGTATTTTTTGGAATGAAATCACAGAGTGATGCAGGTGATAATAGAATTCTGGAGATATTTTCTTTTTATTTGGTATATTTTTTATAAATGTGGGAAAACACTATGCCCACTTTTAACAAAGATGTTTCAACAACTGTTATGTACCTATTATGTACTGAACATGTATCTAAAGCCTGGTAGTCTGCTATTACTGTCTCTGTATTTAAAGGGGTAGAGAAATTTGACTGATCTTAGCATTTACCAACCAGTTAGTCTCACTTCTCTGGGAAAGATGTTTGGAAACATTTTGTTAAGACTTCTTCCTGATTACAGCCCAGTCATACTTTACTAATTATTTACAAATGTATTCCACAAATATTAATGCAGTTGATCTAGGCTACAATGCAATACTCCATATGTCTTAGACAGTGGCAACTTAGCCCTAATAGCCTATCTAGGTGGGACATTTTTAACACCATAAAAAGGGTATATTGCATTCTTGAACCTGGTCAGACTTTTAGTGTTTTTTATTGACCTTGTCAATACATTCCATTCTGTCTGGCAGTTAGGGGAGATAATTAATACTATATGCTATTAATGAGCTTCTACTTGTAGTCCAGGGTTTGATTCCCTTAGCCTGACTTTTAGCTACTATTTTAATTTGAAAAACCTACTTAACCAGAAAGCACTTTGGGGCAATAGGGATAGTACACTTGGCTCCTCAGTTGTCTCCTGTATTACATAGCTACTTAGTACCTATGAATCTAATCCTTAACTACTGTTTGTAAAATCTGGTCCATTGCTCAAATGTTCATAAAAGGTTAACCTGATTCACCCTGTCTTTTTCACTCAGACAAAAAAAAGCCTCACACACTCCCATAGAATTTTATCTTGTGTGTCTTAATAAATGAGGATGAGATCCCTTCTCATAGGTCTGTGATTTAATGAAAATATACTTAAATACAAAATTTACTTCCATAAGAGGTGGTTTCTAAGTTTGACTAATTTTGTTACCTTTCTTCTTTCCTTGAATATTTTCCAGTCTTGTAATGTGATTGTTTTAATGTAAAACCATAGACATTGATCATATTCACTTTTATCAGCCTTATATAGATTTTTTTATTATCTATGAGTTTATGGATTTAACATATTTCCTTACACATCCAGTAGTTATACTGCAGCCTCTAACCACATAGTCTAGATGATTGTCCAAAGTTAGATTGCTGAGTTTATCCATATGTGCTGTATACTCAGATGAATCAGGATATATTTTTGCCCAATTAATTCTGTGTAATTTTAATCTTTACACTGCATAAGACAGAAAGACAATTTGAAAATTATGCATTTATTGACATAATTGGTAATAACTGGAGTTCTGCCTGGGGCTGTTATAGGGCCATTTTTATTCAATCAATGATGTCTATGCAAATGAATAGGTGAAGTTTGAAGATGACTCACAAATTGTTCTACTTGCACATAACATTAATTGTCAGTTTTATATTACATCCATAGTTAGACTAACTGGGTATGGGCTAACTATACTTATTCCAGTTTTAAAACAGGGACGTGTGGTAGTTTGGTAAAACCAACAGCAGTTACCCATAAGCCATAAATGGCCGTATTATTAAGAAGGGTGAACACTACAAGGACATGGGAATCATAACTAGTAGATATTTTACACACATGCAGCATGTATACAACAATTCCTTGTAATTATGAGGCTGATTTTATATATACCTATGAGCAGACCTCATTTTGAATATCATGCCAGTTTTTGTACAGAAGACAGAGCAAATATGGAAAACAAAAATTTAAAGAATACAGCAGACCTTCACTAGGAGGATTAGTACCTCATGGCTCTACCATACCTTAAAATTTGAGAGGCATACACCTTTACTTAAACATCTGCAGACTCTTAACAAGTGACAGGTTAAAAGCAAGTGCTAAAAGGCTCAGTGCACTAATGGCTTTTACCTTAAATTTAAATGTTGTTAAGCATATTATTAGTGTATAAAACAATGATGCATTTTGCATATACTAAGATTGCCTCAAAAGTTATTAAATGGAGGATGTTCTATATAAGGGTAGCCAAGACATGGAATTCTCTTGTAAAATGACTAAGGGGATCAGCTTTATTATCTGTATTAAAAACTAGATTAGATGGTTATTTTGGTCCAAATACATTTAGATCACCTGTATTGGTTGTAAACTCCTAGATGGTCCTCTTAGGACCTGGAGTTTGATATCAGTACCTTGACTTTTGAACCAATATGAATGTGACTGGTGGACAAACCTCTTGCAGAAAAGTTTTGTTTGACTTGAGACCAGGATTTTAAATGTATTTCCTTCTGTCAATGGGTTTTTATGGTTAGGGATGTGGGTGAGGAACTCTGCTTAATGTTCTTTAACTTTAGTAGGATATTTGACCAGGGAGTTTACTTTATGCCTGTACAGATAATGCTTGTCTACAGTTGGATATCAGGCTTGTAGGACCAATTACTAAATATGAGCATGTAACCAATCGAAAGGTTAGAACTGCCAATGAGTGTGTGTGTGTGTGTGTGTGTGTGTGTGTGTGTGTGTGTGTGTGTTGTGTGTGTGTGTGTGTGTGACTGAGGAACTGATTAGCAATGTTGAGCTGCAAAGTTCCTTACATGGGTCTCGTTTATTTATTACCTGTACAAAAAATTGATTTGGGTGACATTGTATAGTGCAGCAGGTATGCAGATGACATTAACTTAGGTGTGCTAATCAGTGATACTCATGATGTGAGGGGCTTTCATGAGGTACTAAATAAGCTGTATGACTGACCAGCCAGAAATAATCTAGCCCTGATATTAAACATTATTCGTTGTTATCAATGTGGTAGAAACATGAGCACACACTTCAGTCTGAATGTGATTACTTTTACAGTATGGCTGGGCCCAAGATATGGGGACAGAGGCTGAGCAGACATTTATTTCAAGAAATACACATTTAATATCTGCACATATGTTAACAGGCTTTAGATGAATCTCTTGAGAGCCAGGGAATCTGAAAAAGCAGATGTAATGTTGCAAGTTTTATCTTCTATTGCAAGACTTCATTTGGAATATACTGTTGTTGCCTCAAAACATTTGGCTGTTTGTTTTTTCCTGGATTGAGTGCCTACTTTGCAGAATGTGTGCACTCTTTCTTTCTGCATAAGGTTTTGCTGGAGTCTGAGATTTCTCTAGCCTCCAGTGATAGGATAATGGGTTATTTGGTGATTGTCCTAAACTCCTCCTAGGTGTGTGTGTGTGTGTGTGTGTGTGTGTGTGTGTGTGTGTGTGTGTGTGTGTGTGTGTGTGTGTGTGTGTGTGTGTGTGTGTGCGTGTGTGTGTGGGCATGCATGAGTTTGTGTGCTGTTGTGTATGTGTACATTTTGGGATAGATCTGGATGTTATCCAATATTGATTTTTTTGTTTTATACCTATTTTATTAAGTCTTTTTATGAACAATTTTTAATAATGCAATACAAAATGATAACAGACAATGCACAACCAAAAGAATGAAAGTAATATAGACTTATATACAACAAATAACTATTTACAAATACTCCTTATGTCCAACAAAATCGATAAGTTAACAGAGATTAAGCCAGAAGTATAACAAATAAAGTATCCCAATATTCAGTAAAATGTTTACGAAGTCTTTGGGTGTATTTCAGATATTTGTGGGCAAGTACGTGTTTGGTAGCCAGTTGTTTAAATCCATCCCAAATGAGTGGATATCTATCCTTCCAGTTAAGCGTGATATAAAGTCTGACAAGGGAAAAGAGTGTTATTAAAATGTGAGTCTGAAGTCTGGATAATCCCATTGAAGGGATATGTAATATTGCAAATTTCCAGGACAAGGTCATTTTTTCATATCCATTTTTTTCCAATTGTACACTAAGGGAGCACCAGGAATCTATAAGAGCATTTGCAGCTCCAACAAATATGGAGCTGGTCAGTGTTGTGATTGGTACAATGGGGGCAGAGGGGAGAGGAGGAGAGATAGATTTTAGAAAGTATGGCAGGGGTGAGGTATGTATTGTTTAAGATCATAAGTTGGGTATAATTAATTTTTTTAAAGTGATTGAGTTTCAGGGAGAGCTAAATCGCTTGGGAGATTTGGTTAGAGGTAATGGAGGGATCTTGGTCTTTCTAGTAGTTTGAAAACATTCTATCATTTTGGGTTTGGATAGAAAGAATAATTCTGCATGAATCAGAAATCATTTTCTTCTTAAGTAATAGAAGTTTTCATATGGATTTGCAGGCTTTAATTTCATTTAGATTTAGAGAGGTATCATCCAAGGTATTACGACAGAATTCAAGGATTTGTTTCAAGATGATTTTATAACTTTTAGGTAGAGACATGTGTAGTCTTATTTTGGATAATGAATTATTTCTGAGAGGAAAGAGATCAGCTATAGTTAACTATCTGATAAGGGGGCATTTATCCAGGTTGATCATTTTATTGTTCAATCTAAGGTTGGGGTTGAGGTGGAACGGTTGCAGGGCATTAAAAGCAGTGTACAGTTTTATAGATTTGAAAATCTTCTGAAGAATAGTTATTTTATGCTTAATGGTTGATAGTAATTTTAGTTTTTTTAGGTTTTCTGTATTTAAAAAGGGGAGAGCTTTGGGGTTAAAGCTGAATGCTTTGATATAGTTATAGTATAAGTTTACCCATGTAGGAGCACAGATAGACAAATTGGGAGCATAATCAGATATTGTTATTATCTTGTTACCATTTATAATATCGTAATATTGTTTTATACCTAATGCTTGATAGTACAGACTCTGGTTCCCCATTACCCTGCATAGCATGAAAGGTGTAAATGAATGAGGGAAAGAAGGAGCATCCTGATTTGGTCCCCCCCATCTCAAATTTCTGAAGAATGTAATAGGGAAGGTGCAAAAGAGAGTTACTAAAATCATTAAACAAGTTGAGACAAGAAATATGAGTACCGTAGGTATAGTTGCAGCTTGACATTTAGAAGCTAGAGGAGAGACTTGGTTTAGGTGTTTAAGATTATTCAGCTACTAATGATCACTGTATAATGGTGGCTGATTTCAGATTCACTATTAAGATACTGATAATCACTATATGATGGCTGATACCAGATTGACTATTAAGATACTAATAATCACTGTATGATGGTGGCTGA
Source organism: Protopterus annectens (assembly GCF_019279795.1). NCBI lineage: Eukaryota > Metazoa > Chordata > Ceratodontiformes > Protopteridae > Protopterus > Protopterus annectens. Next base: position 521,204,868 of record NC_056729.1, read on the forward strand.
TACCAGATTCACTATTAAGATATGTATGATGGTGGCTGATACCAGATTCACTATTAAGATACTGATAATCACTGTATGATGGTGGCTGATGCCAGAGTCACTATTAAGATATCAGTAATCACTGTATTGTGGTGTTGGCTAATATCAAATTCACTATTGCTAGAAGTGGTTATATTCAGGACCATCCTGGTGAGGTAGTGATTATTGATTATTGGTATTATACAATGTTTCAGCTAAAAGCTGTTACTTAACCTTTTTATTCATATTATTCTGTTGTGTATTGGTAATCTTTCATCATTTTATATCTTATTAGAGTTAGAGTGTTACTATATAAAACAAGAGAGAGACAAACAGACAGACTCACTCTGATGCATGTATAAATGTATGTGTGGCATACTGGAGCTATGCAGTTCTTACTGCTGATACTGTGCAACTGAAACAGTCTCTGTTATTTTTTATTATGTTTATAGATGCACTAACTGTAAACAAAACTGCACTTTGATCTAGGGTATGTGCTGCTGTAGCTGCAGAAGTGCAAGCAGTTTGCTTTATCAAAATGAATATTTTTACATATGTGCTGCTATCCTTGCAGTGGTAGCAAGTTTAACTTTGTTCTTCTGAATGGAAGGAGCTCTGACTGGTGGCATTACAGCTTTAATACTGATTGTGTGACTCAGATAAGTCAGTCGGGATATGGTATTGGAGTTTGCTAACAGAATCACAACAAACCAAAGCACTTGCAGAACCAGCAAACAATCGCCTCTTCAGGTCAGTGAACCAAAAAGATTTAAATCTTTTTGGTTCACTGACCTGAAGAGGCGTTTTGTTTGCTGGTTCTGCAACTACTTTGGTTTGTTGTGATTTTGGTACTGTTTCCAAGCACTTTTTCCTTCTCAGTTGTGTTCATTGTTTTGAGTTTGCTAACAGGCCTTCATACAAAGATGCAGATATGTATACATGTATCTATCTATGAGTATATGAATATATGTACTTACCTGCGTAAAATGAATATGCATTGCAAGGTTGTAATTATATGGGGCATAGAAGATTAACATAGCTTTGCAGAACAGTGATGGAAATCTGGAATTTCTTACCAGCGCATACTAGGTTCATAGTTAGATACTAGGCTATCGGCCCGAGGGCCTACGTAAGCCTAGCCAACAAGGTTCCCTGGCTTACGCCACCCAAGAAAGTTATTTTCCTGTGCCACTGTCGAGCAGAGACACAGAATTGATCCCCGGGGTGTATTTCCTATTTCCCATCCATTCATCAAGATTTTTCTTGAAGAGTGCTAAGGAAGAACTTTGCTTGACGTAGAAATGAGTAGAAATGACATGCTATCAAATATTTTCAAAGTGTGTAGTGGGTGTCTACTTAGGAGATCTCCAGTATTAATTATTGTAACAGCAGGCAGTAAGGACACTTTTATTATCCTTTCTTGTACTAGAATAGAAGTAAATAGAACAGAACTGAGCTATACTAGCTTTGTCCAACTGAAATGAACTGAAGGGAAAACTCTGATTGACTGAACACATTGTAATGACAAGGAGTAGAAATGGTCAAAAAGAAAATGTTCCATGACTAAATCAAAAAATGCAAATAAGGGCATGATGCAGTTATAAATTTTGAGTAGGTATCCTTGCCCACCTTTAATTTGGGGGTGGTGGTAGCAGGTGGACTGGGGACATTATATAATGAACTCTTGTAACTTTCAACATGACAGAAATGACTTGTTGAGCGAGATGTATATGACAGTTTAATAGAGAGAGAGAAGTACCCAGTATCACTATACTATACATACAACCTATGTATACCATAACCTTTATGTTGTTTGTGTCAACGGAAGTGAAATGCTTAGTTTGTTTCAATGAAATGCACAAAAAACACTAAAGAATATGACAGAAGAAGGAGGAAATCACTGGTTTTAGCATCAAAACGACTTTAATAGCATGCTTTTGTCTAAAAGACTTTGTCAGAAATACAATTCAAACCAAAAACAGGTGCATTTATATAAAACACAACAACCAATGAAATTACAATATTAATACTTGATCAATTAAGTCTTAAAAAGAAATGAAAAATGTATACTTAAAAAAGTTAAACAACATGAATACATTATTACTCTTACATAAATATGTTATAAATTCATAAAAATGTTTTTAAAATAATTCTTAGGTCACCAAGGAAGCCCTAATGATAGACTTTTAACCTTCTATCTTTAAGGAAACATTTTATATTAATGGTTTCATTTAGTCCTGGATATCTGTCAGCAATAAGTCTAACTTGCCATTCTGTTTCAATAACCTCCAGTTTGTTCTTAAACAAACCCCTTCTCAGAGCTAAAGGAATTTAATCTATAACAGCAAACAAAAATATCTTATAATTTGTAAATGTAATAGTTTGCTTATATAACGCATTGTTAATGTTCTTCACTTTGCTAGAATAAACATGTTCTTTAACTTGTTTCTCCAAACTGGGGTAGTCATGCCTACATAGAATGCTTGGCACCCGGAATATTTTGTGATGTACACTACCCCTGTACTTTTACAAGAATATATTTTAGCAATATTAATGGTAAAATCCAAATGTTCAAAAGCTAAATAATGGGTTACATAAATGTATCTACATATTTTAAATGTACCACAGGCATTCATCCCTTTATTTTTGATGGTATATGGGGCTCCAATCAATGTATTTTCTTTCTGTAGAATATTCTTAAAGGTATAGTTTTTTATATGCAAATTTAGGTCTAGTTCCTATAGCTTGATAAACTTCATTATTTCTTTCCAAAATTATCCAGTTTTTAGAAATAATTTCCTTTACAGCCTGACTATCAACCGACATACCCAATCTTGCTGGTGGTTGTATCAATGAAACGTTAGTTAACAGTCACTTGTGATGTTTGTCATATAGTGACTCAGATATCAATTTTCATCTGCTTTAATCATTAGCAATTACCAAGTAATTACCATAAATTAAATATGTTACCAAAGCTGGACATAAAAAAACGTAAAATAAGGCACATGCTGCTGATTTATTACACAAGGTCAATTAGAATGCCACATTAGTATTCCTTATTACATTACAGAAAAAGTCTAAGACTGTGAGAAGGGAACTTTCATATTTATTTGGCCTGTTTTTGTCAAGACTTCCTGTATTGATCACATTGTAGTAAAAGTGCAGTCTGTTATTATGGAAGATCACTGAGTGTTGAAGAAACTGTCAAGATTGTATTTGTTCACCGACATTCAGGTAAAGTCTAAAGTCAGTTTTTCTAATTTTTGCTGCATTCATTATTGTACAGCTCTTACTTCCCCCTATGTTTTTGATGTTTGCCTAGTAATTATTAGGGCAGAGAAACTCAGAGTGAAAGGAAAAGCAATATTTTAATAAACCAACCTTTTTTTTATTTTGACAGTGTGCGATCTCATAGAGAGCATATTCTGAGATTGGGAGTATGGAGATAGAGACAGACCCTCCTTATCTGGAGGTAACAGGTGTGCTCTGCCCCACTGAGAAACCATCTTATCACCATATATTACTTTTGTATTGTTCAATCTGATGAGCAGTGGCAGTTCAGTGCCCTGTCAGCAGATTAGCTTGTTGACAACTCCGACTTGATTAGATGCGCATTTTTCTGATTTAAATGTGCCAACCCGTTTCCCTCCATTTCTAGACATTTTGCTAGATAAGTATGTCGTTTCTATTCTCCTTTCCAGAACTTCAACACCCTCAAACTCTCTTGTCTCTCATTTTGAACTTCTGACCTTTACTTTTCCCTATATTTAGTAAGGCTTCCTGCAGTCTCAATACTTTCAGACATCTGCTGTAATCATTGGCTCCAAAGCACAGAGGGGGTGAGGTTCAGTTAGCAGCACCTGCACTAGAGGAATTGACTGGGGTAAGAGGGGGTTAAAGGGGCTGTACCTACTCACCTCTCCTAGGGAAGTGGAATGGAGTGTGTTTGGAGATGTCCCCTTGGTGCAGGCTGGATAACCTACAGAGGTATGTACTTCATTTATCTAGGCTCCATAACCAGGTCTGTCAGTTTAAACCCCATCTCATGCCTCCTTACTACAGCTGACATTGCCTATACTTCTCTCAATTTTTTCCACACAGACCAAAATATGTTGTCCACTCCTTCCCTCTCTCAAGGTAAAACCAAAACTATTGTAAACTAGTTCTTGCTGACACAAATGTATTATTAAAATGATCAGCTTCTCATGCTGGATTATTGCAGAATAGTTTTTCCCAGGCTGATTTCGTGAATCCAAATCCAAAAGTGAAGTCTGCGCAAAGATATTCATCACTGTTAATTGTATAATGTAATCAGAATGCAACTCTGCACATTGCAACGTGAATGCAGCCTTGTATATTGTATGTAAATGTTGATTACATTGTATTCCTTTTGTGAATCTAAAAGTGAAGTTCACACACAGATGTCTATATCACTGTTAATGGTATAATGAAACGAAAATAAAACTCTGTATATTGTCTATTGCAATGTGAATACAACCATGTACATTTTATGCAAATGTTGATTATATTGTGTTCCTTTTGTCTTAATAGAAATGTTTGTATTTCTGTATCCTATATGTATCTTATGTCTAATGTCACTTTGAGCTTTTCTCCCCAGGCCTCTGCTGAAAGAAATTTTTAATACTCAGATTTTCTGGTGATCAGATGCAGTAACTAAATAAATAAATCTTCAGGATTATATCACATACTGAAGCAAATTACAGCCCTGTGCTTTGCTATTGCATCCATAAACTCAGGAGCTATACTGGCCATTTGGGAGAAAGTATGTCATGCAGTAAAAGTTCCATGAAGGCTCCCTGAATGACATGTGGGCCATAATCTATTGTTGTTTGCAAGAGAAAAAAATGGACAGTCATAGCAATCACAAGATAGTGGGCTGGCATGCAGGATCAGGAAAAAAAGTGACATCCATTTTAACTTTTACATACCAATTCATTCCAATTTATAGCCAATAAAGTAACACTGTGCAGGGAGCTGATCCTATAATACAACAGTTCATGTGCAGTGGGCTTGAAAATATAGCAGAGTTCTTATTCCATTCAGCATCATTGATGTGGTACACATGGTGATGATGATGCTAAATAAAACAATAAGCTAGGTGCATTTCCTAGGTATACAGTGCATGAAATGTCTGGATCAATTCATTTCAAGTACAGCAAAATTTTTTTGCCACAGGAAAACTTTAAACTGCCAAAAATACAGAAGTCCCAGACATAGCCATATTACAACATATGCATTCATATCAGCTTTTCAAATATTGTGAATAAGACACTATCAACAAATTAAAAAGGTGACAAATTAAGAGCTGAAGCAAAAAATTAGGAGTAATCTAAAAGTGAATTAAAAATAAATCTTAAACCCTAAAGCAAAACTTCTTTAAGTAATAATCATTTGGACTGAACATCCCTGAAGCACAACTAAATACCTTAATTAATTAGAAGAATGCCTTTAGCTTTGCTGTCCTTTTATACTTGCTTGGCACAGTAAATCATTTTATGTTCCCAGGGGCATAGTAAAATAGAAATACAACTTTTAAATTTTTTTTTATCTACTTGCTTTTCTTACTTTGCCAGGTTCTTATCTAAAACCTCAAAGGGATTCTGCAGTCATACTTACATAAAAACATCAGCCTTAGGTAATAATTAGTAAAAACAAATGGATAAAATTAATGTAAATGTATATATATAAATTCAATGTATATTTACACAAACTCAGACATCTTAATTTTGTTCATTACAGACAGCATCCTGTAATTCATTTGAAAATACATTTATTTTGATTACCATAAGATCTATACCTTGTTATAAACCAGTATCAGATATTGTTCTGTGTAAGGGATTATATGATTTGCCTTTATTCATTAATGGCAGGTTGGCAAACTATTTATTTTAGTTGCCTGTCTTTACTTGGAATGTCTGACTGGGCAGAACTCATTTTCAGTGGAGGACTGGGGAGAAAATTTCCATGAAAGAAGATGATCCTGACATGATTCAAACAAGCAGCCTTCTGATCTACAGTCAGACATGCTACCATTGCGCCACAAGGTCTGGGTTACATTTATCAAGGTTTGATGCATATTGTAAACAAATCTGAATAATTACTCAACAAACTTGACACCTGTTTGTCTAACCAGCATTGAACAGTCTAGAATCTTTTTGCTTCACTCTCATATTAACCTTGGCTCTTTGTCAGTCACCCATCTGCATCCAACATAATCATCAAGTTTCATGCATGCTTTATCTCAAGTTTACAGACATTGCAAAGGAACTGCTGAATCTGTAATCTTTTTGTAGAAATAAGGACAGATGTGATAAAACAATATTGATTACAGTACACATTTCTATGCCCTTGAACAGACTGTAAATATTTATAAATATTAATTTCTCCATAGCGGGCAGCCACGGTGGTACAGCAGTTAATGTTGCCACCTCACAGCAAGAGGTTCTCTGGTTCGATCCTCAGCTGGGATGCCTTCTGTGTGGAGTCTGCATGTTCTCCCTGTGGTTGTGTGGGTTTCCTTTGGGTGCTCCGGTTTCCTCCCACATCTCAAAGACATGCTGTAGGTAGATTGGACACTCCAAACTGGCCCTAGGCATGAGTGTGTGTGCTTTCTGTGGAAGGTTGGGCACTGGGCTGGCAACTCGACACCGTAAAACTCCACTGCCAATTACGAGTGGACAGGTGATCCACTGTGGTGACCCCTAACCGGGAAAAGCCGAAAAAAGAAGAATTAATTTCTTCATAGCAACAACAATCCAATCAGCTCCTGATATGTTCACAGGCACACAATGTTGTTTTGTTAAGATATGAGAAAATGCATGGTCTGTGTTAATTTAGCATTTAGCAGAGGGGTACTAACAGAATTTGATTATTTGCCTACTATCTCTGGACTTAAACAGTGCTCCTGGTTCATCCATTGAAAAGAGACACTTAAGGCCAGTGGGCTTATCCAGCTAATAAATGTCTTAAATATAAATAAAAAGGAGCCTACAATATGTCACACATTATAATATGACTAAATATAGCTTGCCACATACAGCACAGTACACAACTAGATGGGACAAGGTGTATCTCAAGTTTATAGACAGGGCAAAGAATTTTTTGAATTTGTAATCTTTTTGTAAAAATAAGGACAGATGGGGCAAAACAAAATTAGTTCTAGTACGCAGTTCAATGTCCTTCACCACAATGTACTTGTTTAGAAACATTTATTTTTCATACAATATGTTATGTTCATAGTCACACAGTGCTGTTCTCTTAGGATACATGAAAAATACAGGAGCTGTATTAATATACTATTCACTGGAGAGGAAGTAAAAGTAGTTAGAAGCATGGAGCCAACAACCTGTCATACATAATGGCACTAATGACAACCTGTGACACATCAAAATGTACCTAACTAGTCATACATCATAATATGACTAACAACAGCTATTCACGCATCATTATGCGACTAACTACAACCTTCCATCCACTGCACTCTACAGGATCAGATGGAACATGGTTTCATTTTAAAAAATATAGCAATTTACATTCTTGTTTACAGGCAGTGCACTGTCTCCACATTTCAATGACCCTTAGCAAAATTGGTGTATTCATTGCTGATCATTTTATCACTAACACAAGCAACTCAGAAAAGGCCACAATTTCCTCACATCACAGGCACAACAATTAAATTAACTGGCCCAAAATTTTATGACTGACTTGGTTAGAAACATAGCCTGCTATGAATGATCAACATGCCCACAGTACATGAGAGGAAAAACATCTAAAGTGGCATCTATTTAGCACGCTGCAAAAAATATTCATCTTATTAATAGTAACTGTAATACAAAAATTGCTGGGGTTCATGTTTTACACACACACACACACACATGTATATATATATATATATATATATATATATATATATATATATATATATGGTTCTACCTGACATAATCGACACGCCAGAAGACCGACAACGCAATCACCGAAACCACATAACCGACAGTGCAAAAACACGAAACCCCACATGCCCGACAACGAAATAACCGATGGTACACAAACACAAAACCTCATACACTGCACACACCACAATCACAACAATCAACAAACAAAACACATTCCCTGTCCAAAAACCACACACACAACACAAGCACACCAAAATCCCTACAAACCCACACTAAACCTCACATACACAACTATCTACAACCCTAACCCAAACTCTAACCCTAAGGTCCGTCACTATCGCATACTCAGCTAACCCGCGCCCTAACCCTAACTCACTTAACCCGCCCCTAATCCAAACACAATCACTACCGCACACTTACCTGACCCGCTCCCTAACCCTAACTCACTTAACCCGCCCCTAACCCAAACACAATCACTACCGCACACTTACCTGACCCGCTCCCTAACCCTAACTCACTTAACCCACCCCTATCCCCACACACCGTCAATATCCACACTTACCTTACTCACACCCAAACGTCCGTCACTACCGCATACTTACACAGCCTTTTCCCATGTCGGCATCCTCGGCGTCAGTGTTTTCATCCGTCGCGTCGGTCTTCTGAATTGTCGATCTTCTGGGCCTCGTGATTTGCTTGTCGGTCTTCTGGCGTTTCGACTAACTCAGGTAGACCCATATATATATATTTATATATATGTATAGAGTGAGAGAAAGAGATAATTGCTTGCTGACATGGTGGGAGGGATGGCTGGTACTGGGGAGCTAGGTTAAGATGGACACAGAAGCTGATTGCACTATTTCCTGGGAACAAACTCAAGTCATTTTTGTGTGTTTCTGAAGGGGAATTTGGGAAGAAAACAGTGGAGTGGTGTATCCTTTTTCATTTGTATATGCACATATACATGTATGTATGAATGTATGTATGTATATATGGATCTATGCATGCATCTGTGGATGGATGTGCATATGTATGTTTTTATGAATGTATTTATTTATATTTTGTTGACCCTGATGGATTATGCCCATTTTCAGGGAGAACCCAGAGGATAACCCCTTAGAAACTTATAATAACATTTGTTGAGCTCTGACTTGTTGAACCCGTTTCAACAAGTCCAGAGCTATCAGCAACATAGACTAGTGCAAGCATAAACTTGTCTCTACTCATTTCTGAGTTTTGCTAAGATGAGTTTGTTTTTTGTGGTGATGTCAATGACTTGATATTAGTCATTTTGACTAAACCTTATATAATCAATGACAGGTACCGGACAATAATCATATATACAATTCACATGTAAGCAGGCAGCCTGCATTTCTCAATGTGGCAGAATTTGGCTATTATGTGATTCAGAACCATGTATAATTAACATAGTTTGAGTTCAATTTAAGCCTTTCTGCAAACATTTTTCAAATTACCTACTGCTCAGTTTTAACAATTGCAGGTTGCCTAATGAGCAGAATATGGCTGCATAGCATTCAGATGTACAGTTAAATCTACTCAATTACAAAAAAATGCTTTCTTTATTGAGTAAAGAGATGAAATGCAGCTAATAGCCATATGCCCTCTTTGTGGATGTTTTGAAGTCTGAGCATCTTTCAGTCGTACTCTGTGACTTCTCCATTGGCACGGACACCTGTTAAATGCAGACGCCTAATTTCCCACAGATCACACCCACAATATTTTTGCTTGTTTGCACATTACTATACAACTGAATAGTGAGGTTGTACTCACCTCTCAGATGTGTAGCTTTGTTTTAAGACTCACTTTTCATTCATGTAGAACATAAACGTTTATGAATACTTCCCATATACAATTTTGCAATGTTTCAGTAAAATTATATTGTGGATGCAGTGAAAATAGTGATACCAAAACTGAGTCTTGGAGTGCTCTTGTATTTCATTTTATAACATCAAGATTTTGAGATGTATTGTAAGATTGTGTTCTGTTTTCTAGATAGCTTTTGGCCCATACTAGCATAGGATTGCTACGGTCTAATGACTAGTGTTTGGCGCAACAGTAGATAGTTTACAACATTAAAACCTTTAGACAAGTATAAAATAATGTTGCTGTACTGTGGCCCCTGGATTTTGCTATATAGACTACTTCTTAATTTACAGTTGTTTGAATACTTTGTTCATGGTGTAATCAACATTGAGTTGGTCTCACTTTGCTGTGACGGTTCAGGTATTCTGTAAGTTGAACATGCACAAGCCTTTCAACTTTTTTTCATTTGGGATTTTGAATACTTATCAGTTTGTACTTTCCAACCTTACTGTAGTCACCATTTTTAAACAGAAGCATGAGCTTGGAGTGTGTCCAGCTTATTGGGAATGTTCCTTCTTTGAAACTTCTGTTTATTATTAAGGTTATCAGGTGTGCAATATAAGTGGATAGCTTTTTGCAATATATAGGAAGGAAAGTAATCATAGAGGATGATCTGCTTTCCCTGATCGTATTTCAGTTCTTTTTCAACTGTTTACAGCTACTTTTCTTTTTAAAACATAATTGTTGCTAATAGTTTGGAGGGGAGTTGCCAGTTTATCCTTTTAGTGGTAAAAGTTATTGTCGGAGCACTTTTCTGAGGAGTTTCTGAGGATAGATTTGAAGTGGTTGGCAAAGGTATTTTACTCTATCTTTGTATGATTGTAGATCCATTGTGATATCATTGTTGTCATTTGTTTGTCCAGTCAATTTAATGACAATATTCTAGGAAACAGCTAGTTTTGTTTTGCAAGGTAGTATAGTATTCCTTTTGCTCTTTCAATTTGTTTTTGGTCTCATTGTACGTATTAAGTGATAACATGTCTCCTTTAGAATTTCATTCTTTACATGCACTGTCTTGTGTTTTGATGTATTCTATTGTTTTCATTGTTATTGAAGGTAGAGTTAAGCTTTTTATCTGATGAGTAGATTTGTTTTCAACATTTGAAGATTTCTATATATGGTGCTAGTACCCTTTAGGTATGTCCATTCAATGGCGACAACTTGTTAAATTATACTTTGCACTGTTAGGCTGCTCCATTTCCTGACTAATATACTTCTAGAGTTGGTGAATGGTGGCTTATTTTTCCAGGTGGTGTAGGCTGAGTTGTGATGACTAAGGCTGTTTGATGGTATCTACTACAGACATAATTCTGAGCATGTCTTGCAAAGATCCAGTCAGGTGTATTCTGTATTTTTGTTCTAGGATCTTTTTGAGTTGGGGTAGCTATAAGTTAGGTAAATCCAAGAGACTGGATGTTTAGTTTGTTAACACTGCAAAGTTCCAAGGAATACTGCCGTCTATTATGAGAAGTAATTTACTGCTACCATTATCTTGAAACAAGTTTAATGTTTTTGGTAATAAGATTGGAGGGTACTACTGTAGGGAGGATGGTACAGTCTGTGGACCCCAACCTAGATATTATCTTGGTGAAACATGACAGTATTACATGTGAGTTAGGGGCATATATATGGGGTTGGGAGGATGTGTTTGCAGAAGTATGGCCTCTTTGGGGCAGGATAATGGCCATAGGATATAGGAGGAGGTAAACTTAAAGAAGTGGAAGGATGACTGTGGGGGTTATAGATGAAGCAGAATGAGTTAGTAGCAGACATGATGATGCATGCAAATTCTCCATGGTAGCTCATTATGCATGTATAATCAACCTGCCATGGAGGATATGGAAGAGTGGATGGGAGTAGTCCAATTCTATTTCTGCAATACCAGCTGAAGCATATACGTAGCAGGTTAACAGAGACAGATTTACTGATGGACAGGCCAATCCAAAACATTCTAGAACTTGCCTTGCAAGTGTCATGACCATATAATTAAACAATAGCTAATAATCAAGGTGGTGGAGATAAAAGTGCCTTGTGACTGGTGACATTTGTATTGACTTATATCAAACGAGGCACTAACTCACTCTGGTTTAGTGATGTCTGTATAGACCCATTTCCTAAGAACATCACAGAATTTGTCATGTATGAACAGTGATATATGCATATCAGAGTTCTATGTGTATGTGTATCATTGTTTTTATTTTTCTTCATGGCATGGATTGTGGCTGATAAGGATCCTCAGACCAGTTCACTTACCCAGTTGAAAATGTTAAAAAAATCGGTACTTACGTATTATCGCAATCAGATTTTCACGGTTGCGATTTTCGCTTACTTTGGTAGAAACGGGGCCATGAAACACTGGAAGGTGGTATTCAGGCTCTGTATTGGTTGGGGATAACTTTGGATTACCTTTGGAAACAAAAACAGTGGAGAAAATCCTCTTCCTATTTTTTGCATGCGTGTTGTACGCTTGAAATGTCATGCCTGCTGTCAGTGTGATGAACGGATTGTATTCACTGTGTGGAAGGAATCCTTTAGAGAAGGCAAACACAGACACAGAAGTGATGGTTTGGGTGTCCTTTATTTTTTGACAATTTGCGAACAATGGTTAAAAGTAAGCAAGTGTAGCTAAAACAATTGCTCAGTGCCTGCGTTTGATTTCTCTGAAGAATTCCTTCTACAAGTTCAAACAAACGAGAGTATGATAGCAGCCATGAAAACTGTAGCGTGCATGTGTAATGCAAAAAAACAGGAAGAGGATTTTCTCCACTGTTTCTGTTCCCGAAGGTAATCCGAAGACATACCGAGTCTGATTACCACCTTACAGTAAATGTAAACATTTTGGGCAGTACAATACATTTACAAAGACAGACTCAATTGTTTCATGCACTCCTATCTGTGCTGGTATGCGCATTCCGCAACCGAGAAAATCTGGTTGTGATAATACGTAAGTACCAAAAAATCAATAAATCAATACATCAATAAATACATAAAGAAGAAACGTGTAGCAAGCGACAGCAGACTCCAGCATGACGTATCCAACAACATGGTCAAAAGTGGAGTTTCCATTATCAGAAGGAGGCAGCAGCTTTTTTTGCAGGAATGAAATAGGAAAAGAGACAATGGTGGTTGGGGGAGGGGTGAGTGGTGGTTAATGTTCCTTTTTTGCAATCATATTTTATTGTTTTTTTTACAAAAATATCAAAAATGACAGCTAAATATCACAAACATATGAAATTCTGCCATTATCTTCTTAAACATGTAAACAGTTAACATAATTCTTTAAATGAAATGTAAAGGAAAATAGCTAAGTTTCAGCATGAAGACCAAGCCATATGTGACGCACCTAAATGTACAGATAACGTAAACTCACCCAGCAGACAATACACAGATGGCATTGCTAATGTCACAAATTTATTTTATGAGTCAGAAAAAGAAACATTGTGTTCATCCTCAGGCATCAAAACTTCTTGAGGTTACACCACAAGTCTGAAAATCTGTTTGGGGTCCATAAGTTTTTTGTAAACATTTCAGTGAAAAAGATTTTGTTTTTAAGAAGTTTGTTTGTTTAACAATTTTTTTTTGTTGTTACAAAAGGTTGACCCAAGCAAAGGCAAGGCAGGCCTAATTTACTTTACAAACTTGAGAAATTATTTAGACTGATATGTGTGGTACTGATTATGTTATTGGATTTAGAGAAGTCAGTTTGGATATATTCTATCAAGTTTTATAGGAATAAAATAGCTTGGGGAATATATTTATTGTTATAGTAGAAGAGGTAGTCAAATGATTTAATCTGAGTTTATTGCACATTTTGAGACACATCTTGATTTTAGATAATATTTGACTAAATTTCAAGTGGATAAAGGTACAAATATCAAGTTTGTATATTATCCCTAAGTACTTAAGCTTGTTAAGAGATATATAATTTTTTATCATCCTACAGGGTTGTATCATATTATTTCTACTGCTAAATGGAAATAACATTGACTTCAGCATTTTAATTTATCACTTGGTGCATTATTGCAGGCATGTATACTAATCAAGAAATAAGCTATATTAAACTAAATTTGCAAATAAACCACAGAATTTTATGTCAGTAGGCCTAGGGCCATGGATAATTTTAAAAAAAGAATGGTTATTCTGAGAGAATACAAGGATGCCGAGATAAAGGATACCCATGTCTTGTATTCATCAAAATTTGAACTGGAGAAAATAATTTGCCTTTCATGGATAAACATACATACATTAATAAATAAATGCTGAATCATATAAACATTTGTTAGTTTTTATATAACTGTCTAAAAACTCGCACTTCTTTAATGGAGCAAAAAGAAATCATAAATGATCTTCATCAGCGACACTGTTTGCATTTAAAGCAAAGACACCATGAGTACTTAGAAGTTCTGTTATGATAAAAAATAGTTCCAACATGATTTTATTATCATGCATTTGCATTAACTTCATAAAACCAGACTGAAATACAAAAATAACTCGACTAAACAAAATCTCTTAATTAAAATGGCACAATAATGTTTTTGCATGAATATTAATCAATAGCCTAGTGTGATAAGTTTTATGAGAAGATTTAAAATTTAAGAACAAATATTTTTGACAAGTGGTTTAAGCATTTGCCACTGCTAAATGTTTTGATATAATTAAATAATTATAAAAGATTGGAACATTGCTGAATTTTGAATTTATTATATCAGGAGATATCAAAGTCACCCCCTCTGTGGCTTTGTCTGATTTAAGTTTTGATATTGCATTCAGATCTTCCTCCATTAAAAAGTTTGACTTAAGGTGATTATTTAGGGTCAGAACACTGAAAAATCAAAAAATTGAATGCTCACATGAGTGAATAGTCATAAACTCAAAATCGCTATTGTGGGGGGGTGGCACCCCCCACACCTCCCGCTAAATATATATTCCTACTCCAAGATCACACTACGGTGAGGAAAGGGCAAATATTCTGATCTTCACTGTGCTGCGATCCCAAAAACTAAATATCAAATTCCTGATTTTTCACTCATGTGAGCTCGATATTTTAATTTGTTGTCATTCTAAAGTAGACCCATTATTTACATTGTCTATACATGTGTAGTAAGTGAAGCCAGTCATAAACGTTTCTATGCCCGGTACCTACATACGAGAAAAGTTGAAAGAATAGCTTGGGACTGTATATCTTGAATGAATCTTTTTCTACTACTAAAACAATAATACTTGAACTATGGTTCAGATTAAGTAGGCTAGCCCAAAAATTTTGAAGGATTTGCTTTCCACTTAGAATACATTGCCCCTAGTTTTCTTCAGATAAGCATTCTTTAGAAACTTGCAATGTTTTAAGTCAGTTGTTACCTGGGCTGTGCATGGAAATTGCCCATTGTTGTCAGGCAGTACCCTAAAAAACACATACATACATACATACATACATACATACATACATTAATAAATAAATGCACACATGCTGTGCCATCATTAAATAATTACATTTACTGGGGTCAGAGGAACACTGAAGTTCATTGCCAAGTGGCGATGTGTGTCATATGAAAAGTAAAACTTTTCCTGTCTGTGTTTTTTTAATATGGTTTGCTAATAAACAACCATGACTGTGGCCTTAAAATCTGCCCAACTAATACTCAATGTAATGCAATTATTTTCATTTTCTTCTAACTGATAACGGATTTGTATTACAATTATTCTTTTTATACTGTTTTTCATTTTCTTTAAGCAACTGTGAGATTGGTGTCCAGTTCAGAACTGACACAACTAGGTCTGAAAATTAAATTTAAATAGCATTAATGAAACATTACTAAATGATTTCAGTTCTGCTTTGAACTTAATATCAAACTTGCTCAAGAGTTTGGAAGGGAAGAAAAATATTGTTCTTGACCAGGATTTATGTGGTGCTGGGAAGGAAATAAAATATTTACCTATTGGATGTAAGGCACAATAAGGATTATAAAGATCACAGGCCTCCATTAAATCAAGTACTAACTGGGAATTGAACTTACTATGATACACAGAAGGTTCCGGTTTAAAGAATGTTGATACTGGCATTATATTCCTGTTTCCACTCAAAGAATGACTAAAATAAATGCCTGAAGGAGCTTGACCTACATTTGCTGGGTGCATAAAGTGAGACCATGATCAGAAGACTTACACATTTGGTAATAAAATATTCTTATCTTCTTGAGGTTGTACAGCTTTAAAAAGGAAATTGTTACTGATTAAAATAGCAAGAACTGCTAGATGAAACCCAGTAATAAAATGTAAAATGTAAATATTTTCTTGGTGTCAGATTGTGAAGCAGATATATGTGTCTCTTGCATTAGGCACACATTAGTACTGGTATTATAAAATAAATGTTAGAATTTTTCATTTTGCTTTCATCTGAATGCCATGCAAATTCCAGGATCATATTTTAATTTAAAACTCACCTACTGATATTATAGCTTGCTAACTAATCATATATGATTAAAGTAGAAACAGGCAAAGCCAACCTGTCTCCCCTTCTGACTGAAAGGAATTTGATAAAGAATTGTATGACCAAGACATCAGTACTATATATCAAGGATATTACACAGACCCTATACATGGTCTCAATGCTAAAACCATTAAAAGCAGTGTTAGCGGCTAGCCCACCCTCCCCTTGGATCTAACCATACAAACTTCTAATGACTTGCATGAACTAGAAATGAAACATTACTCTTCCTAAGAAATAAGAACTTAACAACCAAAGTACATACATCAGAACATCTTTGGGTTACAAAAATTGAAAATGACATATGAATCAGTTCTACTGCTCTGTTCAGCATCAGTGCTTATCACTGTAACAGCAGAATTAACATTTGCCATTCATTTGAAAAGTATGTATATTTATATAAATACATACACACACACACATATATATATATATATATATATATATATATTCATTTAAGTTTGTCACATGGCATGAATATCGACGGGCATAATGTTGACACCAAATGATCAACATTTTGCACATCGACATACTACTATGCATGCCTAAAAAAAAACAAAAAAAAAAAAACAAAAGAAAACATTGTTTTTTGAAGGGAGCTTGCCCACCTGCACCCTCTGCTAATTATGAATAGTAACTCTGAGATCGCACAATTTTCGGTGAAAGGGCAAATTCTCCAACCCTGAGAATCTTCCTATTCATATCTCTCAACCTCATAGATCAAGAAATCTGGACAAAGCTATAACTTGAGAGCAAAAAAGGCAAAATATGGACATTCTTCAAAAATCTGGACACTTCAGAGGTAAGTAAGTCTGATTCATTACTTTTTTCAACAAATGTCAAGCATCTGTTTAGTTGACCAAATAGTGTCAACAAAACAAATGTCGACCAAAGCACCATTTGTCAAATATAGAAGAACCCATATATATAGAATAGATTTAGTGGGAAAAAATGAAAAAAAAATGATGTTTAAATACATTGGCTGAATCCACATCTAGCTTCTTGATAAGGCCACAATAAAAATTTACAGCAAGGAAATAAACTACAAGAAAACAAAATACTGTTTTAGCTGCTGTTTATTGTGATTAGCAGACTCAATGACGCAGTTATGTTGTATGTGCAGCCAACATTGTATAAATGAGTTTATGACCTCTAATGAGTATAAAGGGCAAATTTTCCCTGGTATTCTGAATCAAAATTATAATGTTTGTATTTCAGAAGTTCTAGCTGATTAAACTAATAATTCACATTACATTGACACCGAGATGTAAACATAAGTACACACATCAAAAAAATTAGGACATTTGTTCTGTACCCAGATGTTCAGATTTAAGCAACTTGAGTTAAAACCTATAAAATGAGGTGACTGTGGAGAAAACAATGTTTTCATAGCTATAATATACTTATTCATGTAAATACAAACATTGGCCCTTTGTTTCATAATTATAATTCATGGCCTGAAAGCGTAAGCTTGGTAGATAATTCCGAGACTCAGTTTGCTTAATAAAATGCCAAAAATGAGTACACAAAAATGAAACAAAATAAAAATGTTTCTATACTCTAACACCAAATGGGAAGAAAAAACATGAACAACTTTCTTACATTGTGCTGGAGATTTGATTCAACTACAGTGTGAAGCTAATCTAAGTCTCACCATAAGGAGGATAAGCATCAGCATCGTTCACAACAAACATCCAGATCAGCACAGTTTTAATATTTTAAATCCATATTGCTCTGTATGCTAACAGAACTATTGAAATTTACAGAAGACCAAAGTGTCATGTGCGGCAGGTACAAACTGAGCTCTTATCTGTCAAACTATATAATAAGCAGTCACACTGCAATGTATACCTCCAAATCAGAATTTAGTAACTACTAGAGTATAAAAAACCTTGAATAAGCACCGCCACACAGGAAAAAAAAAACTCCTTGATTTTGTAGCATACTCTGGATTCACTTGTGAACCTTAACTGTAAGATATGACATATAATGTGGACCTGTTATTATTATAGTAATGGCTTATATTGTCTCTTTTTTTTGTGTCTGTTATAGTCAAATTGATTTATAACGCTGACCTGTTAACATAGTTGGGGCCTTCTCTACTGCTTCTATGACACTCAGATTATGATGTCTCTTTCAGGTATTTCATCATTGTATAAGTCCTGAAACATATTATGACTACATCTATGTACATTATTGCATATTTTTTCTGTATGTGGAGCTTTTCTCCCTGGGTATCCACTGAAAATGGGTACCTACCCAGTCAGACTTTCAAGGTAAACAAATGTAAAACAGTCCATTTAAGTGAATGGACACAAAAATAAATAAATAAATAATAAATAAATAAATAGTTATATAAGTTATCCTGATGACAGCCTCATTGCAATTAATATTTGCTGTGACATTCAATGACTTAGTGAATAACGTGCTACCCGTCTTTCCTTGCAAAGAATAAAGATATATAGTTTCAAGTACAGTAAGCTTACTAATTCAGACATAATTATTTTTAATTCAGTCACAGTCATGTTATGCTCCACATACTGCATCATAACTTCCTCAAGGATGACTAAACAAAGTTTCACATCATTCATTTTAAGAATGTTGCTGTTTTGTATTGGTTTTGCTGGAAGGGGTGTTGAGAAAGTTACAATATAACGTGATTAAATTTGACCACAAGAAGCATGCACATGAATCAGGAACTGAAGGACTGAAGAACACATTTCACACACTGACACTTGCAAAGGCACTCATGAACACCTAATACCCATAAAAACGTAACCATATTATATTGCTTTGGATTTTGCCTAAAGCAAGGAAATCCCATGGGTCTGTACAAACGTACCAGTCATCTGATAACAATGAATGATTCTTTGTATTTTTTGAAATATTATAATCAAATAAATGTTAGATTTTAGGGACTGTTATGAAAATCTTACTAACATGAAGAGGAGGAAGGCAGATGTTTCAGGGTTCAGTTAAATCAGAATTCATAAAATCCCTGAGATGAGTATTTCATGCTACTAGTACTAAAAACTGGGTGCAGGACTTATTTCCAGTAAAGTACTTCAAATTGCAAGGTTTCCAAGGATTGAATTATCTTAGGAAAATAATTAAGTTAACATCTTCCTTATACTGTAAGTATTTAAAAGACAGGGAGGAATGTTTAGAAAGGATTAGAGTTAGAGAAAGATACAGAGAGATTCATCCAACAGAGGGAAAAACGGACTGTTCTGAGGCTACAAAGCAGAAGTTGATTGTAGTATTGACTAGCCCAGATAGATTCATACATTTACAGAAATAAGTTTTACAAGGTATAGATTAGTATGGAAAAGGGACCTATGAATTCACATACCTGAACAAATATGCTTTACTTTGTTACTGCTTCTAGACTATGCTACAAATTCAAGGACTTTTTTTTGTGTGGCTGTACTTGTTCAAGGTTTTTTATACCCCAGTGGTTTTGGCACATATATTCCCCATCCATAACCAGGATTTTTGGAGATGTTACTCAGGGATCTGTGGGGAATTAGATGCACATATTTTGGGAGTATAAAGATTTGGATCAGTTAATAGCAGAAATCCTTTCCATGTGTGTCAGGTTATGGCCCAACAAGGTGGATTCCACTCTTGCACTGTTTTTTTAAGAGGTTATAATCAGGGGTTAGAGTTAGAAAACAGCATCAGGAATATATTGAAGTTGCTATAATTGGTTGGCAAAAAATGTAATGACTCATGACTGAAAAAGGGCAGACTCTCCTTGTGTTAAAGAGCTTAAGGAATTAATGCACAAGATATCTATATATATATCTATCTCTCTCTCTCTCTCTCTCTATATATATATATATATATATATATATATATCTATCTATATCTATCTATCTATATATATATATATATATATATATATATATATGATAGAAAAGCAGCTCTAACGTAATCTAGTTCCACTACTTGAGTGGGAGTGCTGGTAATACGTTGAGAAAGTGGGTACCATGGATGGATTTAATATAATGACTTTAGAAACACATTCATTGCTTTGTTTCTTTTTATAACACTGAAGAGTGTCAATGTTGTTGTATAAGGAAACTTAACTGATGTTCTCACAAACCATAACTGTAATTGCAAAGTCTTACGGCCAAGTTCACAAAGGTTACTGTGAGGTATTCATGATCTGTACACTTCGTGGTAACCTCTTGGAACTGAAAGACAACGATACAGCAATACATTTGCTTGAAGATGTGCACTGTAGTGGACTGCCTCTGCATCTGTGCTACATGATAATTAGGCAGTTGTAGGAGTAGCATATGCTAATTAGAGCAATTCCATGAATGTCTTGGCTGCTTATATTACCATGGCTATTCCTAGCCTCTTGCGATCAAAAGGCGATGTTTATCCATTGCAGTATAGGTAAAAGCCAGGGAGTTTAGTGGTAAGGTAGTGTTAAAAGATGTATGCATGAGTGTTTGCACAGGGCTGCATATGCGAGTGTTATGTGCGATTGTGTGTATGCCTGGAAGGTAGCGATAGTGGAACTAGAATACGTTAGCGTGTGTGTGTGTGTGTGTGTGTGTGTGTGTGTGTGTGTGTGTGTATCCATGGGTGGGTTGGGGTGTCTCAAATATTGCCACACATCCCTAGACTAATGATCTGAGCCAACAATAGTTGAGTGTGGGGGAAGCATTATCCACCTAGGATACCTCATTAAACTCATGTCTGAGTGGCACTTAGAACAGGGATCAGGGCATGGGGGATGGGGGGGCAGCACTAGCCACATTGGATAGGTCTTTAGCAATCTGTCTTAATGGCACACATGGTCAGGGGAACAACAAGGTTTACTCTGCACAATGTGTCTGAATGGCGTGTAAATGTAATGTGGATCAGTGGAGGAAGACTAGACATCAGGGATATTCTATATGCTGGGTCTTAAAGGCAACTGTTTAAGAAAAAAGTGTGGAGAACCACTAGAGATCAGAGATAACAAATAAGTAAGAAAAAATAAGTTAATTAATTAAAAAACAAAGTGGGGAAAAGGATTTAAACCAAGCATCCTTGACATATCCTCATCTTTAATATTTTCACCAACACCCTCTATACTTTCACACAACAGGCCACCCTAATACAATACACAAATGGTTCCACTTTCATTTGCACATCTGACAACATGGTACACCACCAAAAATTACTCAGGAAGCTTTAACAGCCACTGAAGCATGGATCCATAACTCCCAGCTCATGCTCAACCTAAAAAAGGCCAAACTACTACTTTTCCCCCAAAATTCCACTCTCATAAAAAATGAAGTCCTCTCTCTTGATAATACAACAACTGAGGTCACTTCTCCTAGGAAAGTATTAGGAGTGATAGTGGATGATAATCTTACACTTGACCTGCATACAAAAAAATTCCATAAGAAAAACTCATGAAAACTAGGGATGCTTTACAGAGCCAAAATCTTTCTAACCAAACACAACTAAAACTACACTTGCTACTACTTATCTCCTCCCCATGCTTCTTTATGGTTCTCCCATCCTTACTACCTTCCAGGCTTCACAAAAATTAAAACTTGAACAATGCTATAACAAAGTTGTTAAATTTGCAGCACATACCCCTTTCAGAACACACCACTGTATAGCACTGAAAAGCCTAAATTGGTTAGAACTGCCATATCAACTAACATATACACAACTTTTTACCACCTATAAAATGATCCAGCATCCATCTACCTGTTAATCACTGAAAAAATGTTCTACACAATCCAGTGACCAAAAACTCCTTTCTGTCTACAAACCTAGCAAATCTGCTGGGCATTGTCTGTACTCATAAAAGGCTACTAGGGCCTGGAACTCCTTACCTGTGTCCATCAGGTATATACCCTCCCATCTTTTAAAACCACCCTGAAATACTTCCTAGCTAAAATCTGCCTTTGTTCTTGCTCAAACCTAAGATAAACTATATCCATAAATGTGAACAATACCTTTTCATTCCTTACACCTCATTACTCCCAATTCTTAACTTGCTTTCTTACAGTTATTGGATTCTCTTTCTTGACTTTCTCTCTAAATATAACATAAGCCTGTTTTCCCTCACTTCATACTGCAGTTCCTATTTGTATTAGACTAACTTACCTGTAATTTCTCTACAAACTGTCTAAAATTTCTCTAAATATTAAATGATTGTCATATACCATGTATCGATTCTTAAACAACGTTTTCATATTATGTCTAATTTGTTATAATTATTTAA
Organism: Protopterus annectens; assembly: GCF_019279795.1. Taxonomy (NCBI): domain Eukaryota; kingdom Metazoa; phylum Chordata; order Ceratodontiformes; family Protopteridae; genus Protopterus; species Protopterus annectens. The sequence continues at coordinate 521,227,405 of NC_056729.1, forward strand.
AATTCAGATGTTTTTGTTTTATTTTTGAAGATTGCAAAATTATTGTTCTTAAAATGCTTTGTAATAACTTTGAGCTTTTGTCCCTGGGCCTCCACTGAAAATGGACTTCTACCCAGTTGGACTTTCCTGGTAATCAAATGTCACTATATACGTACATACATACCTACATAAATAAATAAATAAATTAAATAAATATGAAACCCCAACATTAACCCACTGCATTAACTGATAAATTATTGTAATAGGGGTGTTTAACACTTATTGTATTTACCCTTTGTTAACACAAACTAGTGGCCTCTTTTCAGAGGAGATGAAAAGTGTATCTATAGTACTAGGGGAAATTTGGTCAGGGCATCAAGGAAATTCACTTAATCATCATTTATGTGAGTGGGACCCATTTTGAAGGAGCAATTCATGTTTCTGTTCCAGGTTCAGGGGTAGCCCAGAGAAACAAGGAGGCAGATAGAGAGGCAAAAGAAAAAGAGAAGAAAATGAACAAAAAGAAGACATTTTAGAAGTAGTGGAAATAGAAAAAAATTAGATGGGAAAATAATAAAGAGGACATAGAAAATGTTCTGAAATAAGTGATGAAGACATAAACTGGGAGATAGTAAAAGGAAAAAAAAATCTATTGGTAAAAGACAGAAAAAAGAAAATTTAAAGGGATAAGTACAAAATAAGAAAAAGAAAGGAAATGGATGAGGGTGGCCTAATGGTTAAGGTGTTTGCCTTACAAACACAAGGTGCAGGGTTTGAGTCTCACAAGGGATAATTGGCTAAGCTTAAAATGGCTCGAAAGGGCAGTTAGCTTAGTACTAACCTATGAAAAAAAATGTTTACAGCTAAAGACTGATGCTTGGTGTTATGGTTTAGGTGTTTGACTCACAGACACGATGTACAGTGTTTGATTCTCACTTTTGGGAAGGAAACGGGTTAGGCATAGAATGGCCTATTAAGAAAGCTAGCCTAGTAATTAGCTATGAATTTATGATACCATGAAACTAAGAAAAAAATGAAAATTTTAGAGTGCTTGCTTTCTGTAAATGTAAAGAGTATTAAGAATATAGTAAGAAAATGTGGAATTTTGGAATGGGGTAATACTTGTGATGTAAATGCAATCATATTAGAAGAAAGATTTTTAACAAATGAAGAAAGATTACAAACAGAAACAATGTGGAGGGAAGATAGTCTGGAATGTGGGAATGAAAGATGTTCTGGAAAACATGTAATCTGTCAAAATACAGTAAAGATGTTAGATGTGACTTTAACAAAATGGGAAGATTAATCACCATAGATTTAAAATGGAAATAACAAGCATATAGAATTATAACTTTATATGCTTATACAAACTGTAAAGAAGGGAAAAACTTATTTCATCAAATTTTAGACTATGTAATGATAAATATGAATATTATAATAACAGGAGACTTATTTGTGATTTAAGATGTAGGTGTGAATAGAAAGGAAATGATATAAGAAAAATGTTACAAGTTATAAGACATGGTAAGTTAAAACTTTGGGAAAAAAATCATGGACTTACAAAATGGGTATGTATAGAATTGAAATAGATTATTTTATAGCATCGGAAGGTTTAGTTATAGGAGAAAGGGAAGCTGAAACAGGATTTTCTGATCATCTTCATATATGGCTAGTGATAAAAGACCATAAGAAATTTATAAAAATAGGCAAATGAATAAAAAGGATAAATGAAAAAGCATGGAATGAAGAAGTAAAGAGATTAGTAATATGGTTCTGCAGAGATCATATTACTATCAGAACAATACAATACAATATGGTTCTGCACAGATCATATTACTATCAGAACATTTATAAGAATTGATCTGAATGCTGGATGATATTTAAGGAAAAATCTAAAAAAATGTTTTTTTTTACAGTGGAAATATAATGTGGGAAAAGTAGAGAAAGAAAAATATAAAAGAACATATAATGGTGCATTGGAAGATTTAGAATATAATGGTAGAAAGTACTTTGATAAAGAAAAAGAATTATATGAAAAATCAAGTAAAATACAAGAACTGTTATATAAGCAAAGATATTTTACAAGGAAAAAGAGAAGTATTGAATTACTTAAGCAGATTAGTAAAAGAAGATGGTAGTGTAATGAGTGAAGTAAAAGATGTAAAAGGAGAAATAGAAAGAACTCAGGAAAATATTGTGAATAGTGTAGTACAATATGTGCAAGAAATGTTTAAAGAAAAAAGAAGGTAGTGAAAAAACATGGAAAGCAAAAAAGTTAACAGAAAAAGGAGAATAAAGAGTGGGAACGGGACATTTCTTTATATCAGCTAGATAAAGTATTAGGACAAGTAAATATAGATTCGGCTACAGGGCCAGATGGATAGGGTATGAAATGTATAAAAATTCAAGGGACTGGCAAAAAAATATATATTTTAAAGATTTTTAATTAATGGTTAAATTAAGGTTTTATGTACAAGGAATTATGTAGTGGAATACTAAAATTCATATGGAAGAAGGAAGATAGAAGAGAATTAAAAAAAAAAACTGGAGAATAATAGTATTGAATAATAATGATTATAAGATCTTTATGAAAATAATACAAAAGAGATTTCAAACTAAAATGGAAAGTATTATAAAGGGGAAGGATTGTCATGAATTTTTAATGATAGAAAAATTGTGAATGACATTATGAACAGAAAAGGAGAAGCAAAAATCATGAGAGCAGACCTTAATAAGGCATCTGACACAACAGGAGGTGAAATCTTATGGGTAATAATGAAAGAATATAATGTAAATGAGAAAGAAATGATGTATGTCAGAATATAGTAATAATAAAGTAAAAATATTTGTAAATAGCTGGTTAAGCCAAGAGGTATGTACATATGAAGAGTGGTGTAAGACAGGGATATCCAATGAGTTGTATACTCCTTGCATTAGTTATGAATATGATAGCATATGAAATAAATTACAAAATGAAGGAGATGGGGTATATAACACCTGAAGGGTTAAAAATTCCAGTTCTGTTAACATATGCTGTTGTCATTATAATAATTACAAAAAGCAAAATTTAGATAAAAGAAGTAATTTGCACAAATGAATGTCTAGAGATTATAGAGATGGCTTTAAATAAAGAGAAAAGTAAAGGTTTAGGTGATGTAGTAAAGACTGGGGGTATATATTTTACTATTGATGTGTTAGGTATAAAGTTTGGGAATAAAGATGCAAGTAGAATTCAGTGGGAAAAACAATAGAAGAAATAAAGCAAACATGTCTTTGCTGGAGAATGTATAAATTATCATTGAGAAAAAAGGCGTATTTGATAAATTCTGTACTGATGGGGAAAACAGCATACTTAGCCAGTGTATTTATGTTGCCAACAGTATTTGAAAAGGAATTATTGCAGATATTTTTTTTTTCATTTATATAGGGTTCTAGATTAAACTCAGGAAAATAGGAGTTTTGTATATAAATAAAGAAGAAGGAGTGTTAGGGTTAATTAACCCAGTGGTATATGCCACTTCATTAATTTGTACAAAGTGTTAAAGTGGATAAATGAAAAAGATGAGAGATTAATAGTAAAACTGTATAAATATAAGTATGAAATATTTTGGGGTATGCTAAAAAAGAGTAAAAGAGAAAAAGAGTGTATAATGAAGAAATAAAATGTTACCAAGAAAATTCTCCAAAGCTAGTTACGAAAACAAAATTGCCACTGACTCTAAAGACAACCACAAAGCATTCTATAGCTATGTCAAGAATCTAAATGGGAACACTCAGATCTGCTCTGAGATACAGCACAATGGCACTAAATATACAGAACCAACTGATATTGCCAACATCCTAGCAGATAGGTTCAGTGCTAACTTTACCCCCCTCTCACCCCCTAGAGGGCCCATCTCTATACCGTAAGAATGCATAGTTCCTATAATCACGGCTGCACAAGTGAAAAACACACTCTCCAAAGCCAAGAACACAGCATTCATGGGACCTGACAATATCCCAGGCTGCGTTCTACACGAACTACAGAATGAACTGACACCCTACCTAAGTACCATGTTCAATCATAGCCTCACCTCAGGCTTTGTACCCACTGAATGGCGCACTGCGATGGTTATCTCACTCCACAAAGGGGGAGCCACTACGGACCTCGGGAACTACCGCCCCATTAGCCTGACAAGCCTGGTCTGCAAGGCCATGGAACGTATCATCATGGAATTCATAAACAAAGGCATTGGTAATCTCCAAACTCTGGACCCTACCCAGTTTGGATTTGTAAAAGGCAGATCATGTCTCCTAAACCTGATTGACTTCTTTGAAGCAGTCACCAAAGCCATAGATGAGGGTAAAATGGTTCACACAGCTTATCTAGATCTCGCCAAGGCTTTCAACACCATCCCCCACTCTGGAATTATAGATAAGCTTGCTAAACTAGGTATAAATCCCTATGTCACAAGATGGGTTGCGAACTGGCTCACGGACAGAACCCACACTGTGAAAGTAGTGGATTCCAAATCCAGCATCAGACCAGTGACAAGTGGAGTACCACAGGGTTCAGTCCTGGGTCCTCTCCTGTTTGGTATCTACTTCTCTGAAGTGCAGGCCAACACAGAAGGTCTTTGGCTAACAAAGTTTGCAGATGACTGCAAACTAGGAGCCATAATCGAAACTCCTAATGATGTGAACAAACTATAAAAGGGCCTCACTGAGACAGATACCTGGTGTCAAAGCCATGGCCTGAAGCTCAATGCCAAAAAGTGTATTGTCATCCCCTTTGGTAAAAACTCTGTACCCATGAACTACCACATAGCTGGTAGTCTACTTAATGCCAAAATGTGATAAGAGACCTTGGGACACAGGTAGACAGTAGTCTCTCCTTTGATAATCACATCGCCACAGTGGTTAGGAAATCCTTCTACATGGCTCATCTCATCACAAAAGGATTCTCATTCAGAAAAAAAGAGGTCATTGTTCCCCTCTACTCATCACTCATTAGACCCATTATAGAGTACAACGCCCCTTTTGGTATGTACTTCACAAGACATCTACAACAACTGGAAAGACTACAGAAATACCTCACAAAGAGGATTACTGGCCTCAAACAGATGCCCTATGCAGACCATCTCAAAAAATGACAGCTTTACTCCATCGCATATCACCTACTCAGGGGCGAACTCTGCCTAACATACAAAGCTATGTCAAACCCAGAGCTGTTGGACATGCTCCACCAAAAGAAATCCCAATCACTCCGAGCTACACGCTCTAGGGACCTAAACCTTGTCACCGCAATAAACAGAACATGCTGGAGGGATAGATTCCTGTCCCAGAGACTTCCCATACTCTGGAACAGACTACCTAACTATGTCAAACAGAGCTCCTCATTAGCACTCTTCAAGAAAAATCTTGATGATTGGATGGGAAATGGGAAATTCACCCCGGGGATCACTTCTGTGGCTCTGCTCGACAGGGGCACAGGAAAATAATTTTCTTGGGTGGCGAAAGCCAGGGTAAATTTTTGGCTAGGCTTGTATGGGCCCTAGGGCCGATAGCCTAGTACCTACCTATGAACCTATAAGAATGTAATTATAAAACAATACTATGTAAAATCATGAGAACATCTAAAAGATGGAAAAAAATAAAGGTATAAAAATCAGAAGCAAAAGGTATAATCAGAAAGTAAAATATCAAGATTTTTTGTGGAGACTGGTAATAGATAAATTGCTAGTAAAATGAAGTATATCATATAAAAAGAAAAGTGATATAACATGTTTACATTGTCAAGAAGAAGAAACTACAGAACATATGTTTTTGAAATGTAAAAAAGTAAAAAAGTTATGGGGACAACTGTAGAAGTTTTTTTTAAGATATGAAAGAAGTGGATACAATAAATATGGATATGATTAAATATGGATATTATAAAAATAGAAGTTAAGAATATATTAAAAGAATAGATTAAATGTTATTTTATGTTATATGGAATGAAAGAATAAATTAAATTATGTTTAACAGTAAATGGATTTTAGCAACAATATTAAGTAAAAATCAAATGATGCTTATGGAAAAAGGAGTGGGGGTCTAATTGGGATGAAAATTTAGTATGATTGTAGTAGAAATTATGAATGTGTGTAAACAGATTTGTATATTTATATATTTGTACAGATGTAAACATTTTCAAATATGTAAATATTTTGTAAATAAGAGTTATTTTTGATATAAATAAAGGACCCATAATCTTTTCAATAGGTGTCATGAGATCTTTTACAGTCACCCAATCTACCACCAGCTCAAGCAGATGGGGCCTCAGATTAATATAGAATCCAAACGACAATGCAGACTGGAGTCCAGCACTTACCCCCCACCTTGTGCTGCACTGTAGTGTCATCAATTGATCTATCTGATGTGGGAATAGAAATCATAGCCTTCTGCACCAATGGTAAGTATGTTACCTGTTTCACCACTGACATTTATTATGGATATCAGGCATAATGCAATGTCTGCAACTTTGAGATGTACAAGGGAGAGGGCCAGTGAATGTTCCTCTTACTCACTAGGATAACAGCTTTTGTCCTAGCATATATGCAATGGGATATGAAGTACAACTTGACTCTCTGGCATTAAGGAGTGACTAGGGTTGCCACCTTTCCATCCTACCATTTTTGATAAATAAGCCATACCCTCTATGTAAAATGAACATGCCAATTTCATCACTAGCCATGCTCCTTTTTTTCACAAGCTGCACCCAGAAGCACCTATTTCAATACCACATACACTGGTTATATGGAGTGTCTCTTGGTGAATTTTAGCCTTCACCCTATTATTCATTGTCCACTTGACACACCCCAAGCCCTCCCTCATTATTTCCTTAGTGCGATTTAACCACTGCATCTCTATTATTTTTTTTGTTTGTTTTTGATGTGTGTTCAGCCTTTTTGTGCATCCTTTCAATACATCTTAACTGTTCAGAACTGCACTGGGATAACTATGAAGGAAAGAACTTAATTTAGCTAAGGGTCTTTTCTCTAATTTAAATAGTTAGTGGAAAGGCAGATTTTGTGTCACCAGCACGCATTTTCCGAATATTAAGATGTATGATACTATAATGTCCAGGATTACTGACTGACTATAATCCTTAGTGATTTACCCCCCCCCCCCCACCCCCAACAAAATAGTCAAAAATTTAATGAGGAACAGCTGAAAATTTTTACTGACAGATTTTTGCCATTAGATGGATTCATTCAGAAAGTTCTGTACCTGAAAATATGTGGGAAAATGGCTGAAAGTAAGAAACACACAGATGAATAATCTTAAACAGCCACAGCCGCTTCTGTGTCAATTTTACTGGGAAAGAAAATATTATTTCCCCTCAACCTTAACATATCTTGAGCCTCCTTGGATGCTATCCACCTGAGTGTACGTGTGATCTGATGCCATGACACACAACCCCCACCAGCAATAAACCAAGTAAGGCAATTTACCTCCTTTCTCCCAGAAATGCTAAATTTGTTATAAAGTGAGCTTTTTTGCAGTTACTACAGTAGAAGACAGCCAGAAGCATGGTCTCAACTTATCTGACACAGGCCCCATTAGCATTCATTTTCTGTATGAAATTCTAATGTTTGGCATTACTGACTAGCTACAATTCTCAGTGATTTACCAAAGCAATGATCTAGGACATAGAAGAATGAGGCAAAAATCAAGGATAGTTGAGATATAATATCTGGTTATCCACCTACCAACAATAAAATAAAAAAAAATAACTTAAATGCTCTTGCACGCAGAGTGCTCCTCTAGGAAATCATTTCCCCACCAACAAAGTCTCTCAACAAACAAGAGAAATCATTTTCTTCAAAAGTGCATGGCAAGCCCCACATATTTATTATTTAAATAATGCTTTGTTCTCTGCATTATTTTTTCTTTCTAATTGAATCTCTGCAGTGTAATGTTGAGATACTCATTCGGTCAACAACAGGGAGATCTAACAAGTGTATGCAGGGAATTAGTGTCTGTTGAATGTCAGCACTACTCATCTGCATACAGATACACTGACAAACAAACATTGGTTGACAGTGACAGCATGCCTCCAAATACAGCCATGCAACCACACAATCGGAGAACTGGATGAGGGGCTCCATTTCTAGGTAATCTACAAAAAAAGTACAGGTGGCAACTCTAGGACTGACTATAAATCATCTTTGAATTGCTAGGCATGGAAAATAGGATGTTCTAACAACAGGGACAAGAAAGGGATATGTAGTGTGTGTGTGTACATTTGTGTGATTTACTGTGTGTTTGCATATAGTAAAGTGACTGGGGCTGGACTAGCATGAAAGGCCTGCCACTGTTAACTATCGGAAAAAAGTGCTGACCTTCACTCTTAGTAATTAATGGTGATTCATAGGCATGCAAATCAGTCAATAATGAGGCTTTTCCTCACTGCGTATAATGTGTCTATGCATTATAAAATACTTCATTGCAGAAACAGAGCATTTTTACTACCACATTTAACTCTAAACAGTAGGTTTCTTAATGAATTCTCAGGTTAGTCTGTTGCTGGTTCCTGTGTGAATGCTGAAGTTCAGAAATTTGCTTTATTTGTTGTAGATGTGCATTCATTGGTTAATTATTTTTACATTAACAAATGTTGTTAAATGAAGGTATTTAAAAATAAATGTGTTTGTGAGACAGTATTCTAGAGAAGTCTTTGCAAACACTCCAGGATGAGCCACAAAAGCATTATCAATCATTACTATGCATAATACTGGACTAGTGCCATCAAACCATACTATAATATTATTGTGAGACACGGTCAGTAAAGCTATGGGTCCACAACAGTATAACATATTATTATATAAAAATAAATTAGATGATTGGCAAAGGCAAACCACAAACCCAGAAATTATTATATGTTTCCTGTGCTTATAAAATAAAACTGAGATCAGTTTTATTTATTTATTTTATTTATTTATTTATATTTGTTGACCGGGAGTGTCCGACTGGATGTAGGTCCATTTTCAGCGGAGGCCCGGGGAGAAAAGCTCCACAGTTAAAATAAACAGACAGTAGTTACATTGGATTACATAGCGATTAACAATGTACATAGCAATTACTTACAACATATTTACAGATGAAAAAATAAAATATGTACAAAAGCAACGGAACGTACCAGGCAGAATCCAGGCAAGAGGCAGAAGCACATATGTCAGTGTCACTGTATAAGCACAAAAGTCAGTAATGCTGTATAAAAGCTCAACAGTCAATAATGCTGTATGAAATCATTCATCATTCATCATGGCAAGGAATCCAAGAACCATGCAAGAAGTCTTCAAATAATAAAAACAATCCACAGGTTTAATAAAAACTGGTAAGCGCTTTCGTTGTAGAGATTCTTCAGACCAAGTACAAACTAAAGAAATCACACTATATATACACATATTATCAAAACTTCATCCAATCAAAGACTGTTCAAAGTAATTAAAAAATTATCAAAAACCTTTATTAAAGAAAAGAAGGTTACATAAATGATTTTTGGGACTCCATGATATTTGTATGTATATTTACACATTTATTTTTGTATATATATATTCATATATTTATACATTCTTGTTTAGTATTGTTCATTTAAGAGCATAGCATTATGTAACCATTCATTTACTATATATATATATATATATATATATATATATATATATATATATTTTTGTTTCTTTCTTTATTAGACAGATTTTAGTGCAGCTATTTTAGCATGTGTTTTAGTATTGCTTATTTTGCTTGCTTTGCAATTTGAATGAATGAGCATTCATTCATTTCAGATGAATGATTCAATTAAGTGTTTGCTACTTACTAATTTTTTAATCACTTTGAACAGTCTTTGAGGCATAAAGTAGGGTGGAGATAAGGTGGGGATTTGCTATTGAAATCTTTGCTGCTTTGGTGAGAATTTACTTATTTCTGTAGAATGCTCCTAGTTGTTTGTGGACTTTTTTATGGTCATGGATATTGGAATGTCAAATTTTAGTTTATTGTCTATTTCCACTCCTAGTAATTTGGTGTGTTCAGTTGGGTATATAGTGATGTTGTCTTTTGCTGTGATGTTAAAGTGAGAGTTGTTTTGAGTATGTTTGGTGGGTTGGAAGATGAGTAGTTTAGTTTTTTTGGGTTGAGTATTAATTGGGCATCGGATAACCAAGTTTCAACAGAGGAAAAGGCTTCCTGTGTGATTTTTTGCAGTTTGGGTAGGGACTGGGCTGAGCCGATGATGGTTGAGTCATCTGTGTATTGTATGAGTTATAGCTAATTAAAATGATACGGGACTCATTTACCATCAACACATGCACTTTGTATTAACATGCAGTACTAGACACACATGCACTAAAGATTCTGAAACCAGAAATCATTACCTTACACCTTCATGACCTGTACTCACTACTAGGAGAAGGTAAACATAGATATATAGGTTTTATATAAACAATAAATAATTAATTAAAAAAACAGATTCAGCAAACTGTTTTTGGCACAACTGAGAATTATTTTGTTAATTGTTTAAGGCTTTGCAGACATTCTCATTCCATAAAAATGACAGTTTTTGGATAAAGCATTTTAATCCTAATAACACATTGCTTTAGACGGTAAATCTTGAGTGTCATATTACATTTTTCATTTCTCACTTTTTTGGTAAGTGCAAATATTTTTTAAGTTATACCAGTCGTTGCAGGATGGGGGTGAGGTGCAAGGCTCTGTGCACTTTATCTACTGTTTATGACTGAAGAGCTTTGACAGGGCCAGACACTTGACTAAAAATGTATTATACCATTAGCTCCATTTTATCGTGAGGGGAATTTTCCTCTAAGCCTGTAACGACTAAATTATAGCTTCTGGATTTGCTTCTAAAGCAAGAAGGGATTCTTTGTAAAAAAGTTGTTGGATCTGTCCAAATTATTTATTTTATTGTTATATTCTTCAAGGAATGATGCTATTTTTATCATATTCCTGAATAAGGATCTTTGTATTTTGCAGTGAGGTTTTTTTTTTTTTTTTTAATTCCTTTCATCCCTGATTGTAGGTAACAAAGGGAACTGCATGGGGAGCTCTTTTTTTCAGTTGCTGATATTAATTCTGCTAAACTGATAAAAGTTATTTGCGTCTCTCCAATAATTGATAGACATCTGTCTGGAGTATTGGAGGACTGCTTTCTTAAGACCATACAAACTGTCATCATTTAGGTTAAAAATTCTTTCTCCATGTGAAAGTTTATTGAACACTCATCTTGTAAGTGATCTAGAGAGGGTTGCTTTTTGTTCAACTTTCCATCAGATGAGAAAAGTGGGAACTACAAGATTAGAGATGTTTGTTTTTTTATAATTCTATAATGGATGAGGTGTTCTTATTTTTTGCCATTTTATTAATACAGCCAGCGTGATCCAAATGTAATGAACAAATTGATATTTTTGCATTATTGTTATGCCCATACAAAAAGAAACAAAGTGAAGTCACGTTATGTTTTCTGAGACCTTCAAATAGGCCTATAGAGTTAGGCTTTGAGAAGAACTGAGATTCTGTGCCCCATCATGGTCATTCTTACAACCATAAATCCAATCTATACCAGATAGGTTTTGTAGCATCTTAATTTCAGAGTTTCCGATAGATTAAAAAAGAACATTCAGTAAGAATGATTTACAGTCATGCTCGAATTCTACCACTGTACATGACATTTTCTTATAGTTCTGTATTTCAAAGTTTTACTCTAGTGGATATACTGTCATACTGCTACCCTGATGGTATGTCGGACAACTTAAATAAAATTAATATTGAGTGTCAGCCAACGAACACAAGGCACACTTGGAGAGTTAATTCTGTGTCATTAGTCTTCAACTTAGGTTATCAAGTACATCATTCACTGGATTCAGTCAAGTACATAAAGTTGTAGAGTGAAGCAGCATTCAATCCTGGCCTCTTACATTGCCGCCATTTTGACAACTCCTGGGGCTTAATGATTCTGAGGAACAGCCAGAGGGAATTGAAGATTTAACACAAAACAGTTCCACTCTGTGATGTCCAATGCACCAGATAAATAAAGATGTCATTGGAGAATATGTGAGAGATGACTACCCTCACCTCCAAAAGCAAGACAGCCTTAGGAGCTATAGAATGACAGATCTGGATGCGTCTAAAAAGAGCGGAAGCAGGAACTGGAGGATGGAGACAGAGTAGTGGACCAGAAAGGAAAAAAATGCACTGGATATTTCTAGATGGGCAAGGTGAGATATTTCCTGGAATATTTAATGAATCACACTGAAGTTCTCAGGACCCAAGGTATGGAGAAAGGGTGAAGTACTGGATGCATAGTAATCCTAGCCTCTTATACAACATCTTTTTCATCTTTGTGTGCAGATGTAAATACCCATGGTCACAGAGAAGGAAAGCGAATATTCTGTGAATGCAGGGAGGATGTGTTGAACATAAAGGAGAATACTTCAGAGCATCCAAATCAAAACAATGATTTGTTTTGAAGTAAGACTATAATGGGGATGGTCACTTGTCCTGATGGGCTGGCTAGCGAGAGAGAGATAATATGGAGATCAGAAGAGTAGATGGCCACACCCCCTCAACTCTTCAAGTGAAAAGCCATAAATAAAGGAATTCTGCAAAACTTGCAGCTTTCAGGATGCTTCCGTGCTTCCTGTAGACATTACACAATCCCCTGCCCTAGCTCTCCCATTGAAGAGGTGACAGACAAAAAAAAGTCTGAGATACTGGACACTCACCCCCCACCTCCGCTCCAACCATTCATGTCCCATTTCTGCACCCTGACCCTGGCCTCCTTCCTCATATATTAGTTTAAAAAAATAATTTCTATTTAATACTGTAGCAAACAGTTGCTACAGTTTATACCCTGTACAGAGCACTATGGCTCTCAGGTTTTAGTTAAAAACTTCTCTTTAAACTGTAGCAAACTGCTTGCTACACTTGTTATAAAACAGTTGTTACAGTTTGTACCCTGTGTGCAGCTCTATGGCACTCAGATTTTAGTTAAAAAAACAAATGTTTTCTCTTTAAATTGTAGTAAACTGTTGCCTACAAATGTAGCAGACAATTACTACAGTTCATTCTCTGCACAGAGGGCTACAGCTGTCAGGTTTTAGTTAAGAAAAAAACATTTTTTTTTTTACTTTTAAACTGTAACAAACTGCTTGCTACAATGTAGCAAGTAGTTCGCCACAGTTTAGATCACACATGGCGCGCTACAGTGCTCAGGTTTCACTGCAAATGCAATACAGGCTTTTAAAAGCTGGTATTGCACTAAAGAGTGATTGGGATGATAAATAGCTGATCCCTCCCCCTAACACTTTGCATCCAGGGTAGTTGCCCCTTTTTCCCTGCCCTAGCTACACTGCTGATAGAGATAATAAAAAGAGCAGATCGCTATCTTGAATAGACTCCCTGTCCATATTCAAGAGCAACTTGGATCTACAGAAAGAAAACAGAAACATTACTCAAGGACTTCTCCCTGCACTACTAATGGACAGAGGTAGCTCCTATATATTTTATTCCATGCATGGGTTCCCTCATATCATCTGTGGTATGATCCTAGTTATTATCACTGGGGTAATATATAATTATCAACCATGGGATAAGTAAGGCCAATCTATAACCAAATGAGATTAATTTGAGCATCAAAAAGGAAACTGGCTAGGCTTAAAATGGCCTGCAAGGGCAGCTAGCCTGGTACTTACCTATGAACCTATAATAAAAAGAGCAGTGTATGCTTATTTCTTTTCCTTGTTTGTTGTTTGAAAGGCCTACTGCAAAAGGAAGAGTTGAAAGAAGGGGGTAACAGTTGGTTTGATTGAGTGTTCATGATATCATAAATATTGTATATATAATATTAATTTTATATTTCTTTACTTTAAATGTTAGTCTACACTTAACATTTGTGGCTCATTATGTTGTCCCTATATGCTACACATATTGCTATCTCTTGGAGTTATATTCATGTCATGTATTATTGCTGGCTATTCTTTTTGCAAAATGTTAAGAATGAATAAAGCCATGATTAAAGACAAGGAGATAGACTGAAGAAGGTGGTGGTAGTGGTACTACAGAATAACAGATGGATAATAAAACTGGTGGGGAAGTTTAGCAAATCCTCAGTATCTTTGGCTGAGACATTAAACTGAGATCTCATCAGAAAGAGTATAGAAATTCACTGATGATCTGAACAGATTTTTTCTAGCAGTATAAATATCACCTCAGGTATCTTCTGAACAGAGACCACTAACCTTGTGGGACTTACCTGGTCAACAGAAGGTTCACAGGTACATACTGGGCTAGATGCTTTTGCTGATCATTTTAAGCCTAACTAATTTTCTTTTTAAAAAGTCAGAATCAAACCCTATTCTTTGTGTTTGTGAGGTTAAAGACTATAACTATTATGCCAACTGACTTGGTCATTGATGGCTGAATGGATATTCTCCTGTTGTATGTAGCTGTGTTGTGCTGTGCTTTGAAAGTCTGTAGATGTGAATTTGGTATGCTTTTACATTATCAAATGTCTTCTTTGTTTAAGCAGTCACACTAGTCTGCTTGTTGTATTTCTAGTTGTTGAATCATTCATTCTTGGGAGAATAGTTATTATATCATTACTGATCATAGTGGAGTTAGTCGGCATGCATGTCTGTATCAGAATGCGATGAGTAGTTTGTCACTTTCGCTGCAGTGGCAGTGCCCTTCATGCACTCTGTGGACCTTGGACAATCTGGTCATCTTTGGAAGGAAACTCCTTTTGGCGTACATCTCTTAAAGGATAATAGGAGTTACTACACTGCCCACATCTGTATCTAATTTTCAGAGTGTTCACTTGTTGGACTCCCTTTGCGATGTTCCACTTCTTTACTTACTGCAGCTCCTGTTTAGAAGATTTGTTGCATGTATTTTAGCTGTCCTGATGGATCCTTAGTGTTTCTAAAGCTATAATGGCTGTTTGCTGCTTTTGGCAGCCCTTGCATTACTTTTCACTAATGGCATGGGTATTTTATTGCTATTTTTCTCAAATTCTCATTGAATATAGAAGTTCTGATGCAGCTATTTTTACATATGTGTGTGCACACATGTCTGTGTCTAGTTATTCTTCTTGTTTCCTTTGATCGTTTAAGGGTGGCTGCTTACCTTTTTACCCTGATGGTATAGTTCAATGTACTGTTGCCTATTGAATGAGGCTTCATCTGATCTTTTTTTATGTTTGCATATTTTTTTGGCATTCCTTATATTCTGTGATCAGAGCTGTTTGTGTGTTTTTACTTCCCTTGGTATCATTAAATCTAAATCCTCATCTTTCAGTTATATTTAGAATCATTTATATCTTATTTGATCCTATTTGCTCATTTTACTTTCCATGAATGTTAATTTTGTATCTCTCTCTCTCTCTATATATATATATATATATATATTTATATATATTTATGGTGTGTGTGCTTACAATATATATATATATATATATATATATATATATATATATATATATATATATATGATGCATGAGTGTTTACTGTGTGTGTGTGTGTGTGTGTGTGTGTATATTTAATGTGTGCGTGTTTTTACTATGTAAATATATATATATATATATACACACACACACACACACACACACACACACACACACACACACACACACACACACACACCTTTCAAAGATGTTTGCAAAGTTAAGGATATCTGTTATGTCATTAAGCACAGCTTATATTTAAAGGTATAGCATCCAGGTCTTGGGATGTAATCATTCCACTGTACTCGGTTCTGATCGGGCTGATCATTCAATATAATGTCCCATTCCATATATACCTGTCCAAACACTTGTCACAGCTGAAGTAACCACAATGCTTTCTCACTTAAAAGAATCAGGGACCTAAATCAGAAAAACTATGAGGACCATTTAAAAGCCTTGTCCCGCTTCTCAGTATCATACAGGCTATTAAGAGGCAACCCTCTGCCTTGCATATAGAGCCACACCTGATCATATCATTTCAGACCTATTATACATTCACAAGTCCAATGGTAGTGAACACCTGCTCAAGAGATCTCAGTCTCTTTTTGCAATCTAAATAGAAGCTTTTGGAAGTATAATTATGAATCATAGGCAATACCTCTTCTCTGGAGCTGTCTTCCACTCCACATAAAATGATGTGCTTCTGTTATGCTATTCCAATGTAATTTGGATGAATGGATGGGGAAATGCAAATTCACTGATGGTTTAGCTCCCATGTCCACATGGGAAGGAGCAACAAGTTAATGTCCCAACCTATCCTTGTTCTGCACGTCTGTTTTTTTTTTTCTTACAGAAAATATAAGGGTTAAAAACTACCATGGGATGGGGAATGTAAGGCTAGGCTTCTTAATACCCTTACAGATCAATAGCCTGGAAAATATCTATGAACCTATGAGAAGGCAAGGCCTACCTTTGACAAAACCAAAATGGTGTGGGACTAGGGTATGACATTATTACTATCCAGACTAATACGATAAAAAATTATGACTTCCATGGTTATTAAGAGAGATGGGTCTATAATTGTCAAGGTCAGTGGTTGGACCTGCCTTATTCAGGGGCATCACAGGAGCTGTTCTTCAGGCTTCAGAGATGCAACCCATTTCAAGGCTCATGTTAAACAGGCTTAATAGAGGTTTTGATAGGCCATACTTATAGCTAATTATTAAGTTTTCGGGTGTACTATCACGGCCTATGGAAGTTATGTTTGTTGTTTGTTGCTGGGTAGTTATGATGGTGGGTCAGATGAAGTTCAGACCTAATCTTTCAGCTATGGCATTAGATATGTCCTTGGCGGTGTCAGCTGTGGCATTAGATATATCCTTGGGGTGACAACTATGGCATTAGATATGTTATTGGGGTGAGAATGGGTGCTATCATTGTGGATCAGTTCAGACCATTGAGGGGTGCTGTTTTTTTAAACTTTCTAATGCATATAAAGAAGGATTTTCAATTATTTGTGGTATCAGTGGGCATTTGTAGTTTATATTCAGCTCTGTGTTTTGACTGATGGTTTGGTTTTTGCTAGCATGTATAAGTGCCTTCTTAAGGTGGGAAACACGTGACCTCCCCAGTAGAACAATGGACTTTCTACCTTTTATTGTAGAATTTGTTTGTATATGAATTCCACTATAAGGGTTTGTTTTTAAATTTCTCTAAGCATTTAGTGTGAAAGGGTACTGATTTCTCTATACAGCTATACTGGTGAGAGTAAAACTTGGAGGTAAAGGCCTTAGAAAAGCTGCAAATTTTTAAGATCACTAAGGAGCTGCAGAAGGTTTGCCTTTGAGAAGTCCTTGAAAATAATGCCGTTGTCACCTGCCTTATATGTTTTTCAAAACTAAATCCGTGTATTCTCCCAGGAATCTGATGTCCTTCATGGACTATCTGACATATTGCAGCAAACAACTGCATGTCTATTTGGTGCCTAAATCCTGAAAAATGATAGTATATAATGACATAACATCCACAGTAATCAAACAAAATCTTCTTTAAAGATCTTAATATTAATGATGACTTCCTTGGAATGAAAAGGATGTGTTATAAAAGAAAGAGAATACCTCATTACCTCCATTAGGGCTCTAGCCACAAAAACTAATATTTGCTCCAGTTTAGAGCTTTTGGGAAAATTATTGGCCTAAATGGTGGCTATATTTCATTTATATATTTTATGTATACCAAACATAACTCCCACCATTGGTTCTGAAACTTGAAAAAATAATAAATGTCTTCATTACTAACTCCTCTAGAAAATTCTCATACACCCAGCTGTCCATAAACCTGTACTTATAGTTGATTTATTTTGTGTTTATCTTAAGATAAAGATCTTTCTCATTTAAAAGCTGATGTATTTTTTCATTATAAACTGTCATATCCACTACTGTTGGTACACCCCTTTGTAACCAAAAACACACCTGAAGAACCCTTTTGTAAGCCTTCATTAACCTGATTTTTGTGAATGCAAAGCCTACCAAAGCATCCCTTTCCTGAGCAGACAGGTTATAAAATCTGCATGGATACTTATTCATAATCAAGTGTCTAATGCAAGCTTCACAAGTATTTTTAAAGTTTACTTTGGGGGAGAGGGATTATACAAACTAGATTTCAATAATTTCTTACCTTTAAAAAGTTCTGAGAACCCTTTAAATAACACTCAAAAATCAAGCTTTCTCATAAAAGCTTTTAAACTGTTTACAGCGTCTAATAACCCCGTTCTTCTCACGGGTACAAAAGAATCCCCCACCCTTTTTTTTAAACTTGTAGTTCATCATTAGTTAATGTTCTAGAAGACAGATTAAAATCTTTGAAATGTATAGGTATTGTTCTTAGATAATCTTCCAGTATCTTTGCTGAACTGGAGGCTCTCACACAAGAGGGGACTATGGTGCATGTTGAACTACTTCAGTCTGTGTTCTTTCCATGATGTCTCCTAAATCATATCCCTTCTCCTCTTAAATTTAAAAGGATATAACTGAAACTACGAATAACTTGCACAAGTACTCCAAATTAGTTTTGAATGTTATCATGATCAGGCATGTCACTAACTAAACAATTCAATATTTTGTTGCACTCTTAAAATAACTGGGAATGTGCTTCGAATAAGAATTAACAACAGTATGTCATCTAAACCTACTCATATAATCTCCAGTGTATCAGAGGAATCAGTACTACAACCACTTCTGTTTTTTGTGTCTATAAATAATCTCTTGCATGATCTGCCTAATATCTGACCTGTTCAATAAATGTTGATTATTTGGTTATATGTTACTCTGTCTGCTCCTCCTGTCTAAATGCTGCCAGTGAGTTACAAAATGACTTGTAGCTTTCATTTCCTGGTTCTGCCTAATTCATAGGTTGGTACTAGGCTATTGGTCCTAGGGCCTATAAGCCTAGCCATAACAATTCCCTGGCTATTTCATCCCACAATATTTACTTCCTTGGACCCCTGTCTAGCAGGGTGACTGACATGATCCCCGAGATGGATTTTCTATTTCCCATCCAATCGTCAAGTTTCCTTTTGAAGAGGTCTGCTTGACATGTATGGGCAGTCTATTCCAGAGTATGGGGAGTCTCTGGGTCAGGAACCTATCCCTCCAGCATATTTTGTTCATTGTGATGACAAGGTTTAGATCCCCGGAGCATGTGGCTCTTGAGGGATTGGGATTTCTTTAAGGGGAGCATGTCCAACAGCTCAGGGTTTGACATGGCCTTGTATGTTAAGCAGAGATCGTCTCTGAGTAGGCAATATGCCACAGAGTATAGCTGGAGCTTTTTTAGATGTTCAGCATAAGGCATCTGCTTTAGGCCTGTGATTCTTTTAGTGAGGTATTTCTACGGCCTTTCCAGCTGTTGCAGATGTCTTGTGAGGTACATACCAAATGGGGCGTTGTACTCTATAATGGGTCTAATGAGAAATGAGTACAGTGGGACAATGACCTCCTTTTTTCTGGATGAAAAGCCCTTAGTGATGAGGTGGGCCACACAGAAGGATTTCCTGACTGTTGTAGCGATGTGGTTATTGAAGGTGAGACTACTGCTTAACAGCTTCCAGTTTAAAGCCATGCTGTTTGAAACACCAACAAGATTAGGAAGCATACCATAGAAAGAGCAATATGTTTTCCAGTTGGTATCCCCCTGAAAGAGTGCAATAATGGTTCAT